>NW_010205592.1:0-1841 GCF_000695765.1 Mesitornis unicolor
AACCCCATACAACGCGGTGTGACACAGTACAACACCGTACCACGTGGTACAACCCCATACAACGCCGTGTGACACGGTACAACACCGTATCATGTGGTACAACCCCATACAACGCGGTGTGACACAGTACAACACCGTACCACGTGGTACAACCCCATACAACGCCGTGTGACACGGGACAACCAACGCGGTGTGACACGGTACAGCACCGTACCATGTGGTACAGCGGGGTACAACACCGTACAACGCGGGGTGACACGGTACAACACCGTACGGCGTGGTACAATGTGGTGTAATGTGGTACAGCACGGTGTAACATGGTACAACACTGTACAACGGGGTGTAACGTGGTGCAACACCACAGCGTAACGTGGTACAACGTGGTACAACATCATACAATGCAGTGTAACATAGTACAACACCGTATGACATGGGGTGACACGGTACAACACCGCACGATGTGGTGTAACACCGTACAACGTGGTACAACGTGGTGTGACGTGGTACAGCACGGTGTAACACGGTACAACACTGTACAATGGGGTGTAACGTGGTAAAACAAACACGGTGTAACGTGGCACAACACCGTACAACACTGTGTGACATGGTACAACACTGTACCACATGGTACCACATGGGGTAACATGGTACAACATGGTGTAACACGGTACAACACCGTACCACATGGTACAGTGTGGTGTAACGTGGTACAACACCTTATGTGGTACAACCCCATACAACGCGGTGTGACACAGTACAGCACCGTACCACGTGGTACAGCGGGGTACAACACCGTACAACGCGGGGTGACACGGTACAACACCGTACGATGTGGTGTAACGTGGTACAACGTGGTACAGCACTGTACAACGGGGTGTAACATGGTAAAACAACAAACACGGTGTAACGTGGTACAACACCGTACGACACGGGGTGACACGGTACAACACCGTACGGCGTGGTACCACATGGGGTAATGTGGTACAGCACGGTGTAACATGGTACAGCACCGTACCATGTGGTGTAACGTGGTGCAACACCACAGCGTAACGTGGTACAACGTGGTACAACACCGTACGACACGGGGTGACACGGTACAACACCGTACGGCGTGGTACCACATGGGGTAATGTGGTACAGCACGGTGTAACATGGTACAGCACCGTACCATGTGGTGTAACGTGGTGCAACAACACAGTGTAATGTGGTACAACGTGGTACAACATCATACAACACGGTACCACGTGGTACAACACCGTATGACGTGCTACCACATGGTGTAATGTGGTACAACACAGTGTAACACGGTACAACACCGTACAACGGGGTGTAACGCGGTGCAACAACACGGTGTAACGTGGTACAACACCGTACATCATCATACAATGCAGTGTAACACGGTACAACACCGTATCATGCGGTACAACGTGCTGTGACGTGGTACAGCACGGTGTAACACACTACAACACCGTACAACGGGGTGTAACATGGTGCAACAACAAACACGGTGTAACGTGGCACAACATGGTACAGCGCGGTGTGACGTGGTACAACATGGTACAACAAACATGGTGTAACGTGGTACACCACCACACAACGCGGTGTAGCGCGGTACAACGTGCTACACCGTGGTACGGCACGGTACAACACGGTGCGGTGCACCACAGCATGGGACAACACCACACAACGTGGTACAACGCAGCACAACGCGGTGTAACACGGTACAACACGGTGTAACACGGTACAGCAACGCGGCACAGTGTGGTACAACATGATACAACGCTGTGTAACACGGGACAACACCGTACAACATGGGACAACGCGGTGTAACGTGGAACGGT
>NW_010205592.1:2926-3169 GCF_000695765.1 Mesitornis unicolor
TACGTGCCGGTATAACATGGTACAACGTGGTACGGTGTGGTACGTCACGGTGTAACAACGTGGTACAACGTGGCACAGCACAGCACAACATGGTACGGTGTGGTACGTCACGGTGTAACACAGCACAACGCTTTACAACGCGGTATGGTGTGGTACATCATGGTGTAACGTGGTACAACGTGGTACAATGTGGTACAATGTGGTACGTCACAGTGTAACGCAGTACAACACAGTACAACGTGG
>NW_010205593.1:0-20988 GCF_000695765.1 Mesitornis unicolor
TTTCCAAGATTTCTTTAATCCCTTTTTCAGCTAGATGGGAACAGTCATAATCTAGAGCTTTGGGAAGGAGGACAATGGAATGACCTTCACTCCAGACCATCTACACACAGTAGGTACTCTACACGAAGGGGAATAAGAAGCCTTGTTAACTACAGATGAAGAAGTTTTCTACATATCCATGTCCTGCTAAACAGATCTTTTCTTTGGCTCATGTTTAGGCCTGGCTGGTATTTGAAGCTGGAAGTGTAAGAACATGAGTTTGAGTGAATGCAACAGCTTTAGGATACTTTCTCTTATTTCTCTTGTTGGAGCTGAAGGCCTTCTCTTCAAGTATGCCTGTACACTGGGACTCTGGGATATGGCATGTTCCTTTAACAGGAGTACGCAGGAGAGCAGGGCAGAGCATGTGCTGTCATATGCCACCTGCTGGGAAAGGAGTCTGGGGAAACAAAGATTAGCATCTATTCACAAGGAGCAAACAGTAGAGAGGTGTTCCCTCTCTTCCACTGAATCAGCACAGTCATCTTCAAGGGTTAAAAGGAGCTAAGCCTACATCTTCATACTGAAGGTCTCCATTATATGAAATTCAAACAAAAACTGATATGCGTATGATTTATGAGAAGTGTACAACCTTCTTTTGTGGAGAGGACTTCAGGAGGACAGCTGACAATTACTGAAGAGATAACCTTGTTCTCCATTGCTCCAAACTATGAGGTGTCTCATGTCTTGTTGCTGCTTCTTCATTTAACCCATCTTCTCATAGGGGAGGCAATGGTACTGTTTCACTCAGGGTCAGACCAGAACCTAGGCAGTTCTCCTTCACAGGATCCCGAATACAAGCTTAGTTTTCCCTCAGCTGTTCAATGCTGATTTTAGCCTCAAAGGCCAAAGAGTGTGAAGAGACCTCTTTCCTCCCTAACTTATCACTCTTTGCAGTAAACAGACTTTTACAACTGTGCTGACAAGAAGTAGCCAGCTAGTCGTAGTTTTGGTGAGATCTACTGGTGGTGTTTCCATGACCTCCCTTGGCAGATTTTTTTTTTTCAAGTAGCCTAATTTTTCTGATGTGTAATATGCAACTCTCTGCAGTTTAATTTCATATTCGTTTTCTGTTCTCATTAGCAAGTAGAAATAATTAGTTCCTGTTCTCATCTTAACTTTAATTTTTGGCTGCCCTGGGTGCAGAGGCCTATGGGCTGCAAAATAGGAAGAAATTAAAAACAGAATTCATGAGGAAAAAAAATAGCATGCGTCAGTATAAAGTCCATATCAGGAAATTCTTAAAATCCCACCCTCCCACCTCAAAAAAGTAATCTCAACCACTTTAAAGATAATTGAAATAAAATAAAATATCTAGATTAACGTCAGAATTACTGCTGCATAAAAGGGCCTGGGAGGTATAAAAGCTCCCCCACCAAACAAGTGTGATGGCTTCCAAAAGGATGAGTGTTATCCTGGGATGTATGAGCAAAAGTAGCATGTGTGACAGATGGGAGGTATCATTCCACCCTCTAGGACAGTGGGACTAGTATGGGCTCAAGTGTGGGCTCAGATCACCCGTTTTTAAGGAATCTGTAGATAAAAAGAGAGTAGTCTGTATCACAGCAACAAGAAAACATTTTAAGAAAGCATGATGTTTAAGAAAACCATTAGAAAAGGCTAAAAAAAAAGTGTTTATTCAGACTAGAAAAGAGAACAAAACAACTAGTACACATAAATTTTATGTTGGGTAAAAGACTACTGAAGAGTGCTAAGTGGGGGCTAAACTCTTTCTTGTAGACCTTGGAATAAATAGAAAAAGAAATCTGTCCACATTGTAATAAAGAAGACAGAGCCTGATGCTACAAAATTCTTTCCAACTGTAAGAGCAATAAAATCTCCTAGAGGGACATAGACTTCAAACTACTGAAGGATTTTGAAAATAGCTGTCAGGGATGGTCTTGCTATGTTGACAGGTCCCTGGTACAGAAGAGTGGCCTGAGTAATCTCTTGAGGGCCCTTTCAGCTTTACATTTCTGTGGTTTGTGTCCATTTCTAAGAGGTCTGTTATATTTTTATCATTCCCTAACATTATTCCTACATTTACTCAGCATACTGAGTGTCTGCTAGAAATCAGATGCAGTATTTCATACATATCTTAGGAATAAAATACTCTCTTCCACTTACCAAGATTAACTGGCTGCCTTAACATGGTTCAGATGCACTAACATAAAAAAGAGCGAAACTGTGTAAATAATCAAAAGACAAGGAGACTTCATATAATTTCTATTTCCTGAACTTCCTTAGTTGTCAAGGCCACTGGTAAATTATGTTGTTTAGGATCTTCTAGTTCATTGTCTGGCTCCTCTTTCCAACACTGAGTGTTTGGATATAATAGTGTTAAGGCAAAGTTTGCTATGCCTAGGCCAGTGTATTCAATCTGTTTTTCTTCTCAAAAAGAAACAAGGATTTTTTTTCTCTTTTTAAACACCTTCTCCTTGAACAGTGTGCCCTCCTTGCCTAGCTTTTCCTCCCATTCCTTATTCACCTTCCATTGCTTTTCACCCACACGTATGGTTTTTTGTGATTTGAATGAAGTGGTTGTACTTTACATCAGTTGTCAGGCTTATAAAGTTATTAAAGTCATCTCTTGGTTATAGTCCTCTTGATTCTGATTTTGGTGACCTTGCACTGCTATGTAGCAGGTCCCTGCTCATTTACCCCACTATATCATAGAAAAGAAGGAAAAAAGTAAGAAATGCCGTGAAAGGCGTTGCCTTCCAGAGTAGCACAAATGCTTTGCACAGACACAGCTAAAAAGTAGCAACTGGTTATCTCAGAAAAACATCATTCCCTTTGTGGGTGAGAGAACTGACAAAAACTCTGACTGTTGGGAAGTTTTACAGAAACAGCTCTCTCAGGAAAAAGAACAAGAAGCTTATTTACAATTCACTTCCAATTTTATCCTTTTTTTGTGTGTGACAGGTTTTACATCAGCTCCTGAGACAGACTCCTCAGTTTTATAAAATGTTAAGCTATTTCTTTTTCCCAGAGCAGAGGAATAAACGATCTTCTCAGACACCTAGGATTTGCTTGTATAGAAGATAAGCATATTATAATGAACTGATAAATCAGTTGGACATATGATTTGAAATTGCAGTGAAAAGAGAAAAATATCGCTTTACTAAGGTATGTTAGACACTATCTGAAATACCGATGTAGATCATGTTTTATTCAGTTCAAGGAAAGGATCTAAATAAAATCTACATTTATGAGTCTTAATTTCTTGGGTTATTTCGATTAAAAGCTCTTTAAGGACTGTTTAAATTACAGCTAATTACATTTCCCCAGTCTAGAGCCAAAAAGCTTTTTTTACTCTTGTATTTAAGCTTTCCTGGTACAGAAATGGGAAATATTCAGCTGCCCTGAAGTTGCACATGACACCAATGGAAGATCCTTCCTTGTAGCTGTTCAGGAAAGACAGAGAGAAAGCTGGTGAAGAAGTGAGGGTTGGACCAGTGTAACAGAGTGGCCTCTGTCCCCCATAGATGCAGCAGCCAGGCCTGTCCCTTTCCTAGGTATGGTGGGGACCGACAGCACCTCAGCCAGGCAGGGACACATCTGTCCTGCTGAGGACAGACAGATTCCTCTGGATCTGAGGGTGACAACCCCTTGAGTCTTGCAATTCTCTCATGGCAGCACGGGGCTCACGACCACTATTCACTGTGCTTTGCTGTCACATGGAAACTTGTGCTCACAAGACAGGAGAAAGAGCTAAGAAAGCAGTCCTGGGACACCTCTTTTTACCAAACTCACGATCATTTTTTGAGTTTTCCCCAAACTCATGTAATTTTTCTGCTCTGTAGGGCAACCTATGTGATTTCTCACATCAAGCCTAAAGTCATCTTTGCCCTCTACTGGCATCCTGTAGAAATACAAGAGAACATCAAGCAGAAGTTCCATCACAGCCAGCTATGCAAAACAGCAGACAGGAGGAGAAGGTACACAGAGACTACATGCAGTCAGTTGTGGGACTGTACTCTTGGAGTGGAGAGCAAACCTGTGTGAGATATATGGCAACCCCTTGCCCTCATTCTGTCCAGATGTTTGCAAGTGAAAAATCTGTCACTTTTTAAAGTAGTGTCTGATTTCAGGTTATTTATGATCAAGACAGTCTAGGAAATGAGAAGTGGGTCTGCCAATTGCTGCTTATAGTCATAGCTTTCCTTCATTTCATATAATGCACTCTGGCTGGTTTGCAAGCTCAGGGAATGGAAGCAAGAATGGTTGAAGAAAATTACTTGAATGGCTACCATGGATGCAAGAGCAGCGTGGCAACCTTAGATGGCACTTTTAGTCCTGAAGGGTCACACAGTACTTGAACATAGTATAGGCTTGAAACATTGCACTGAAACCTGCAGGGGTGGGATGCAGTATCTGCTCAACAGTATGTAGACCTTTGGGACGAAGTAGAAAAAGCATTTTATTCACTAGAAGATATGTGGACAGTTTAGCTTGGAAACAGATTACTGGATAAGTGGAGTCAGCACAACACTTCTGAAAATTTAGATCACAGTTTCATTATTCAGGCTGACCTATTCCTAACTTGCAAAGTTTGGAGGGATCTTTCATATCAGCCCCAGATATAAAATCCGATAGATTCCAGTTCCTGACAAAATACACTATTAGAAGACTCACAGATGAGCTTGTTAATACAAAATAGCTTGAAATAGTTAGGTAACTAATGCTAAATAAACTACTGTGAGTCAATACTATTCTTTTTAATCTTTAAAAGACAATGTACCAGAAATAAATATGAAACTACACACAAGTAACAATTTTCAGAAGATAATTTTTCTCTTCCCTCAGTTTGTATGTCAGTAACAATTAGCAAGGGACACCTCCAGCAATGGCACAAATAGCTTAGAGAACAATTATTGTTTTCTTGGAGAAGAAATGTTCAAATGGCAGCTGTAATTCAGAACTTGGAATGCCATTTGTACTCTTTAGCTGTATATAACTTTGTTTAAAATAAAGTTATCTAAAGAACTTATTTAAATCATGACTTAAAACAGTGGTTAGAAAACATGGATTATTCTTTGAGACATTGTCTATGTGGACATTACTGTGGGTATAAGTGCAGACCATGTGCCACAATCAAGCATTTTGCCTTGTCCAAACCTGTATAGCAGTGCCATTGGTGCTATAGCCTCCTTAACCCTGAGGACAGGAAGGGCAGTGCAAACTCTCAATTCCTCAGTTTCACTCAGGCAGCTACTAGTAAGCTTTTCTGCAACCCTTTTTGATCAGTCTTCAGCCTCCACACTTAAGATGGAATTTCCCTCCATCTTTTTCCTCTGCTGCTGCTTTTTGCAAACACCTTAAAAGTTGACCTCAAAAATAACTGAACATCTCTCAACACCTCAAAGGTAGCAAGATACTCATGAGGAGCCTTCCGCTTTGGCCTTTGCCAGCAGAAGCTGCCATTGTCGTGGTATATCACACTAAGCCAGAGAGAGAGAGAGGCTTAAAGCTGCCATTGGATCCTGCCCCAGAACTAAATCACTTTGTTTTTTTCTCTCATCCTGGGAGGATGCCTTTGTCCTGTTTATGTGCACAGTGACTTAACTGCAGTAGAAGCCTTTTCCTTTAAAGTATCTGATCTATTAACACCTAACTTTGCAGTAACACTGGATCCTTCAACCCTTCCCATCATCTTGCCACCCAAATTTGTGTCTAAGATAGATGTGATCAGAACTTCACCAGATCCTACCACCACCTAGAGTAAATACTCTACATTCTGCATCCTCCTTTGAAACTGCATCAGTCTTTACAGTAACAGATACTCGTCTTTGGGACATGTCTTAGCAGAGCCAGCATATTTAACTTTGCGTCTCAGACATCATTCCCTCATGGCCTTGCCCTTGCATGTTCTAATGCTCTGGTGGTTCACAGGAACACCATATACCTCAAAAAGCTTTTGAGACCTTGGTGTAAGCTTCAAAAGCTGTTCCTTTTCTGTCCTCTCCAGATCATAAGGAATTTGGGGAACTGATTTACTACAAAAGTCAAACCATTACAGCCCTTGTGCCCTGTAAAAGCAATTGTTCCTGTGAACTAAAAAGTCAGCTATAGGTATCTGAGTTACTCCATCCAGTTACTGCAAAGACCATGTCTCTTACTTATGCAGACCTTCAGAAATATCCCATACTAGCATCAGTGAACAGATGTAGGTGCTCAGCTATTTATATCACCTTGCTTCTTATCTCCAGCTTCTGGTCTCCCACCCTTTTCAACCTAGAGATCTTTCTCTCCAGACCTCACTGCAGAGATGCTTCTTTGCTACTCTCTTCTCTGCAGCATTGAAGAAGCAGTGGAGAAGCTCTGTTTTGGGATGTGAACATTCACATCAGCATCAAGTTTCACCATGGAAAAGATCTAAGGTTTTTGGTGAGCTTGCATTAATTATCAGAGCTTTCATGGGAAAGATAGACCACAGACCAACAAACTACATAGTGAGGTAGACATAAAAATGAGTCACAATATCATCTTATTTATCAAAGAAACATCTTCTGGATTGCTTGTTTGCTTGTCTGCAATAAACTCCAAATGTACCCTGCTTCCATAGGATCTAAGAAATGATGTCTTAGGTAATTTAATTTAATTTTAATAACAGCTGAGAAACTGCAATTTTTCCCTCTGTTTTTGTATAGGGTAAGAATTTCTTTCAAATTGACACTTTGGTCATCATCTTCTTAAATTACAAAGGAAGAGAAGTATTTTTCCTCTGTAATTCATGAACCAGGCTTTTTTCACCAGTAGCAAAAGTTCCCAAGATGAAAGGGAAGTGGAATCTGGTCTATTGAAGTCACTTGCAGAACTCCCATTGCCTGCAGCATTGCCAGAATTTCACACAAAGGATTAGGCATATCCTAATCTGTCCTGATCTTTTATGCAAAAGACTGGTAAAACAGCATTTAAAGTTCTATCAGATTACACACACACATACTCAACAAATCTAAGGCCTTTTAAAGAAAAATCTTGTGCTTCTAAGAGGCCTGAGTCATGATGTCTGAATGTCTGAAGACTGTGACTTAATTCTGTTGAGAGGGTTACCTTGTTCAGGCTTATGAGCTCACAGGAGCTGATGCCCAAGGAATTGTGTTGGCAGCAGAAAAGCACAAAAGGCAGTTTACCTCAGTAGTCTGAAGTAGCAAATCTTTGGCAGGCCTCATTCCCCACTGACTTTTCTGTCCTTCAGATTCACCAACTCCCATTAAATTAGGTATTTTGTTTCCTCTGTCTTGTTGCTGCCTAGGCATACTAGGGAGGATTGCTTGCACTCCTACAGACATGTATTAATAACTTAATCTTTGCAATTGATAAAGGTAAAAAAAATACTGTCATGGAGGAACTCAGCAAGGTCATTTCCAGTGTGATAAAGTTTCTCCTTTTTATCCTTCCTACCAAGGGAGTACATTCCTGTCTTCTTTCCTTTCAGAACAAAATAAAATGTGGAGAGAAACAAGTAACTAAAATACAGTGTGGGGAGAAACAAGTAACTTTTTTCACTTGTTGAAACTTGTTGGTTTTGCTTAGTTTGACTGATAACAACTCCAGGCTTAAGTAAGGCCATGTTTCAACCCCTACTGACAGATGCACAACAGATGCACACACACTGCCCTGTAATTGTATGGCGAAGACATCCCAAGGTGTATATCTGAACTGTGTACTTTCTGAGATTTTTTTCATGCTGCATCCAAAAGGAAGGACTGAAAAGAAAAAAAGTCAGAGCAGAGAGCAACTGTGTGATCAGGCATATTCCATGGGCATAACACATATCATTTGCACAAATACATCCAGCTTCCTTACAAAACTAGTTTCGGCCCTAGAAGAAGACTGTTCCAAATTCTCATTCTTCTGGGTTTTGGAAACCTGATTTCCAGCACAGATTTATTTTTGACCAGTTCTTACCTATTTTCAGTAAGCTAACATTGTCCATTAGCTTCAGTATTCTCTTCCTTTCTTAGTGTTATGCCCTAGTGTATTTACTTACAGCAATTGTATCCCCATTCCACTAATTTATCCTTAATTTGCTAGATTAAACAAGCTGATGTCCTTTATCTTCTCCTTAACCAGCATATTTACCTTTCTCTGTTCCACTCCAGCGTGCACAGGAGTTATCACATATTTTTACAGATTAAAGGTCATCAAATAAAAATCCAAGATAAATGTATCGTAGCAATAAATTCTTGGTACTATCGCTATTTTTACTACTGCTATTTAATCAATAACAGTATCTCCTGTCCATACTATAATCAACTGATGCATTTAGCTCTTTCTTCTCCCTTTTCAAGGTACCTTGAAAATGCATCAAGGCTGAAAAATCATGCTGAGACCTGAGTTTATTGGCTCTCATTTTTCCAGCTAGAGCCATAATCCTGGAACTAGAGTCCCTTGCTTCTTAATGATTCACTGTATTTTTAACACCCTTCAGTGTATGAGAGTTGACATCACATTTTATGTCAGCCTTAACTCAGAACCTAGCTGAACTTTCCCAAACTTCTCTAGGGGAACAAAATCAAACCCTACGTATTCCAGGGAACAGCCCCACAAGATGCAGAAGAAGAGAGATTAAAAGAAAGACTTGATTTCCTCTGAAAAAAAAATAAATTGTTTCATGTCTCAGCTAGGAATGCAGGAGGGAAAACCACAATAACTACAGCTGCAAAACTGTAATAGCAAAGAAGTGTCTTTTTATTCTCATATAGCTTACATTGCATGGGGAATTGACTGTAGCTATGTTAGCAAAGAGCTGCAGTGTTGTGCTTTTGTTAGTGAGTGCAGGTTGCTGACAACACCCCAAGACTTGTACTTGGGACTACAGCGGGAGTTATTGATGCAGGCTGGGCACCAAAGGCAGGCCCAGAAAGGCTCTGCATATCTAAAATGTCCCTCCTAAGAGGCTCTGAAGACACCCTATAAATGAAGATGCTGTCACCGGAGGAACTGCCACTGACACTCTGCTGTGGACTGTGGCTCTGGTGACCCATCTCTGCTCCCAGATGCTGAGCTCACCCTTCCCACAGGAGAAGGCTGTAATGCCCAAAAAGCCTGGAGAGGAATCAACCAGGCTTTTCATGTCAGACCTGCGCATGCTGCATGACTTCTGTGACCCTGAAATGTGGCATTCACCCTTGGTGTAACATCTGTCCAGAAATTAGCCCTCATTTATTAAAAAGTTAGTTTCCAACCACTGTAATTGCAAGGAAACTTGAACACAAGTTGATGCATAGGCATTTACTACCTGAAAAATAGCACTCTAAGCTATTCTGCTTAGCAGGTATATGAGTGTTGCTACCTTGTGTTGAAAATGAAATATTGGTGGATTTTGGGATCTAACTTGTTTATCATCCCCATCCCACACTGCCTCTCATTCCTTCACAACTGCTTGAGTAAGCAGCTGACCTCATTCCAGCTCTATCTTCTTTTGATAATTCTGCAATACTGTCACATGTTTTCAACCTAGTTTTGCAGCACACTGGAATTTTGAAAGTGTGGAGGACTTATAAGCCAAATCACACTTATGCATAGAAATACTATTTTACCAGCTTTCTCCAAGTGTAAGTATTTCCTTTTCTAGGTTGTATTTATGAAAAACTAACTTTAGTTCAGTAAATAAATACCAGCAGCTGAATTTTCACTCTTTCAATTTAGTATGCCCCCAAATCTAAACACCTTGCTGTTAAAAGTGGGTGTGATTTGCTAAAGAATAGTTGATCTAAGTAAATATCCAGTGTGACTGCACTGCCAGGATCTTTGTGCTGAAGACTTTTGGTTACGGAAAAACTTTTTTCTCTCATAAACATCTGCATGTGACAAAGACTACAACTCTCTGAGGCCTCAGCGTGAGAAACAAAAACAGAATTTCATTGGAAAATAGGTGAAACCTACTGTTTTGTTTGTTTGGTGTTTGGTTTTTTACCCTATCTATGCATGTACTCCAAGGAAACCTGTAAGACATTACAATGAAAAGCTTTAAAAACACCAGAAACAAATTCTCCCCATCAAAATGTTCACTCAGTAAACATCTGCAAACACAAAAAATACTTGAAGATGTGTCTAGCTATGCCATTTTTCAATAGTCTCTTTGCTCCTAAAACACAAAACAGATTAAAATTCTTGGAAGTGCTTTAGGGACAAGGGAACACTGGCATCACAGAATGAACCACTTAAGGGAACCTGCTGTTCTTCCAACTACTCCCAGTACCTTCAAGTGACACTTAGAGGCTTTCTCAGCTTCTGGAAGAGCAGATTCATAGAAATACCTAGCACAAAGGTAATCTGAGTGCTGATGTTAGTCCACACTGGATCAGTCTATCTTCTCTTCTAGGAACAGTTGCCTTTGATTGTGACAGGTCCTTATTCCTACACGGAATTTCAGGTTTGAAACAGACTTTCAGAAGCAAGCATTCAGCTTTGAGTCTCCTTCAAGAACTGCTGAGCATCCATCATGAAGACACTCATCAGGCATTTTTGAATATATGTTTCAAAACATTTACAGGAAGAGAGTGCAACAGGCTTGAGAGGAGATGCCAACTCATACACAGGCTGGCTCCTGGCATACATCTAATCTTGACATTACTCGGAGGTGAATTTTGCACTGATGGGAGCATTACACCCCACTGTACCACAGCTTAGGCTCCCACCTTGCTGTCAGTGTGACAGAGACAGTAAGTTACAACTTCCCAATTTAGTCATAACTTGCTGGTTCTTGCCATCTGCAGGAACATGTCCTGAGCGCTAAGTGATTTAGAACAATGCTCTGAATAATCAAAGGAATAGTGTGTGCAGCAAGTGGTGTATTATACTGGTAAGTATGATAAATGAATTGTCCTGTTATTTCCCGCAGCAATAGTGAGAGCAAGTATTTCCTTTTGTAGACTGTATTTATGGAAATCTAGCTGTAGCAGGTCAGAGTGACTTGATACATGGCTGAGGCAAGCAAAGATCTTTTTAAAGTCAAACAGACTGGGAAGAAGCTTTCCTTCCATCAGGGTCAAACATGGCTCTGTCTCTTGTCTCCTGCAACTATGAGAAACCCAGGTACCTGATTGCTCTCAGTCACAGCACAGTCCTGCAAGGATTGTCACAGCTGAACTATTTGCAGCACTCAAGAGGTGTTTATTCAGAAAGGTCTTTGAGAGGATCACTCCACTTTGGTGATGGCAAAGCACTGGCACTGTTACCCAGTTTCAGTTTAGCATAGGCAGAAGTTTGGACCAGTCATAAGATCTAATAATTTTTTTAAATAATTTTGATACCACACATCAGAAGAATTTACTGCCATTGTTTTAAGTGATGATTTTTTGACATAGAGAATACAGAAATGTGACTGTGTACAAGGACATTCATACTCCTATACACTTGGGAAAGAAGAGCAAACATTCACATAAGAAAAAATAACATACTAAGGGCAGCTAACAGCTACTGTCTCCATGCAGCTAAACCAACCCAATTTTTCTGATTGCAGACAGTCTTTTAAAAAAACCTAGGTACTTGGTATCCATTTTCCTGATTCATAACAAAGCCTACTGAAAAATCCCTGAAGGCCTTATGGAGCCCAGACTCAATAGTCAGGCACACTCCTTTTCCACTTCTGTGCCTCACAGGACCCAGCTGTGCTATCAGGTGCCTGCCCTGGACACTCTCTAGGAACTAGACAGCAAGAATAAGCATCACCTGAGCAAACTTCAGTGCAATTATCTGTAGTTAAACAAACAGTTTACTGTAGTGGCAGTAATTTTTTCCCTTCATTTTCCTATTTGTCTTGCAAGCAGGGGCTGGGGAAAACATTCCCCACCCTCAGACACAAGCCATTTTTTGAGTGTGAGTTGTACATATTTCGAAACCTTGTCTTATGAGTAACTCTCCAGAGCCCCATCATGTTCCAGCCCAACTGACCAATTCCAGCAAATTTCTCATATGCCACCCTATATCCTCTGTGATTCCCTTTAGTTGCTCTTCTCTCCTCCTCTGCAACCAGACTGCTGGGAGGGTTATAGCAGCTAACTGGAGATCTCCCCAGGGGTGGCTTTGCCACAACCCTGGCTCTGAACCACCTTCCTTCCTCACCTTCCTTCCTCCCTCCTGCTTTTCATCTCGAGCACAAGAAAGTGGCATCCAGCTGCAAAGTCTTCTGCTTGACCTTCTCTAGGGCAGGATAAACCAATTCCTCTCACACTCAAATCCTGCCCCCTAGCACATGACAGGCAGCTTCATCACCCTCCACCTCCCACCATTTTCCCCTGCTATGATGTGCTATTGCCCACAGTGGGCAAACAGTGAGCATCAGGATGACTGTTACCTGATGTTGCTGCATCTTTCTAATGACAAAAAAGTAAAAACCAGTGGTTCCACAGAAGAACGTCCCCATTAGAAAGCAAGGCAGTGCACAGGCAGCATATCTGGAAAAGACTGAGAGATATTTCTATTCCTTTGCTAGAGCCAGGATTTGTCAGATGTTTTTGCAAAGTTCACAGCACCACCTACACTGACGCTCCTTCACTCTCCCTGTGTAACTCTGTGCTAGGAAAATGAGACACTAAACTTCTTCTGTGATCATTGTAGTGCAATGACTAAAGCTTGCCAACATGTATGCAATAAGCCTCCTTTTCTCTGTCTCCCCTGTAAAACAGCCTGCTTCAGCTTTCTAAATATTATCAAGAATTTTTGGACTGAGATCACCACTCCCTTAGCAAGAACTATACTCTCTCCACCCAAATGGAAAGAGAGGGCGATTGTTCTCTGGGGAGGTGACTCAGGGTTTGGTGGCAATACAATGTGCCTTTTGATCACTACGTTAAACAAACAAAGGCTACAATGCAGAATGCCAATAGCTCTTACTGCATGAGAGAACGGTTAACGCAGTGTTGCCAAACACTTGCATAACATTTTCAACTGACAGATGCCCAAATGCTGTGTAAGAACAAGAATTAAAAAAATACTCAAAATCATTAGCAAATATTTGCAACATGCCTGTACTATTAATCCCATTTTACTGCTTGTTAGATAGAGGTATGCAAAATCAAGGAATTGCCCCTGCTGTGGACAGCAATTCAATAACACAACCACAAATAAATATCACATAAACACCCAGTTCACTGATGTACAATTTAGACACTTTAAATGACAGAAACATTAATCTGTGATGTATCTTCACTGATTTTTGTTGTGTTGATCAAACAAAATTGAAGGGCAGTTCAATGAATAAACATGTTGCAGGACAGAAATATTGTATGAGTCTAACAGCACAAATAGCTAGCTATCTTGTTAGGAAGAAAAGTAATTTAAACCTGAAGCAATGCAAGTAACTATATTGTTATAAAGAAGCACAGATCTGCAGTTAGAGGGGAAATAGTTTTCCTGGTCAGGAAATGAGCCTACCAAAATTTCCAAGTCTCATTTTCTTACAAAATGAAGTCAATGTAAAAGTGCATCTTTAGTGGCATAGGACTTCAAAAACCTTTTGTCAAAGGCACCACACTTCAGGCAGATATCAGTTTGCAGTGATCAAGAAGGATGATAAGAGCTTTGTGGAAGGTGAAGGAAGTTTGAAGGAATGTATTTAGTCCAGACAGGTTGTCTGATAACAGCTTTCAAACATATAAAAAAGCTGTTGCAAAGATGATTGTGATCAATTGCTCTCCATGTCCTGTACAGGCAGGACATAAAAGTGATGAGATCAGCACTCATCTGTGGAAATAGAAAGAGCTTTCTAAGTTCAGGAATAAGCATGTTTTGGAGATGCTGATATTGGAGGTTTTAAAAAAGCTAAGATATAGACCAGAGAACATCTAGGTCTAGTTATTCTCATCTGGATCAAACAAGCTGTAGGTGACATCTTGAGGTCCTTATAGATTTAAACTTCTGGGTTTCCAAGATACTCTTCTGAAGTTTCAGTTCTGAACATCTGTCCCTTTCTGACTTTGCCCCCCCCCATAATTAAATAAGGCTATTTTAAATGGGGTTTTTAAATGGTGTTGTACTGTCTTCATGTTGTCTTGGCACAAGAGAAGCATAAAAAATATTGTTGTGAGGTTTGTCCATAATCAGAAGCTAGTTTAGGCTGCTTGTGGCTGCTGCTCCCAGGCTGAAGGCTACAGAGGCTACCAACAAGTGCAGCTGGGTGACTGCTCAACACCAGCAGCTACTGCAGCCGCTTTTTCCTGGACTCCACTTGTAGATCCTATTGCTTAGTATACAACTAATATTTAGTCTAGTCATCACAGTCGGAAGAAACACCATATCAGAAATATGCTTCAAGCAAATGACCTAAAACCAAGTCAGTTTTAAAATCCACAAAGAACACTGCTGCAAGAAAATCTGAGTCCCCAGAACTGAGGCAGTCTTTAAATGACTTTAAAACCTGAAGGACTGGGGGGAGGAGGGAGTGATAGGAGTGTTAAGTTTACTGAAGATGAACTCACTGTCTAGCACTATGAAAAGGCTGAAGAAATCTGACAAGAGGAAGCAGTAGCCATTCTGTCTTTAATTGCATTGTTTGTTAAGTTAGTTCAAATCACACCAAAAAGTACAGGCAGCCCTTCTCAACACACCTGGGAAGCTCCGGTCTGTTTCCCCAAGTCAGCAGTGACTCCCAAGATTGTACAGCTTCATAGTTATCACATGCACACACACATCTTTACAACCAGGTGTTCGCAGGGAAGCCTCAGTGATCCAGCTGATAGCTCTGAAGACACGGTATTATATGGTGCACTGATCTGATTTAAGAAGCTCACTGCTGGGAATATCTTGTCAAATGGTATGATTAAATCTTTAACTAGAAATCAGAGACCCAGGATTGATTTACATCTGCTATTCTCAACCTCTGGGACATCTGAGTGACCATCTCCTATAGATTATAAAGCTTGTGTCCATGTCTAGTTGTGTGGGCTCTGCCCCTCATCTTCCCAGCCCAGCCCTGTGAACTCTGCGAACACTCACCATAAAGCTAGTGGATACAGAGGGAGGAGCAACACTGCCTGATGAACATCATGGTTCAGGAGGGGGCTACATTTCAGGGATTTGACTCAGGAGAAGTAATACTTGCTTAGGGATTGGTTGGGTAAGGGACTCTGAGTCAAACCCTGTGCGAGGAAGGGTGCATCATATCCTGCACTCTTATTGCTCTTACTTTTGGAAACGCTGCTGCTGGTGCCTGTACAAGGGGTGAGAGAGAAAGATGTAGGTTGCTTCAGTCCTGATAGCTCACAGAGAAGTAGCACAGCTCCAGTAAATGAGATCAGGGCCAAACAGTTAGCTCAGCGGTTTCCATCAGTGAGTGATGCTGGACGCAAAAATTACCAAAGGTTTGGCTTTCAGGTCTATATACAGTAGCAGGGTCTGAGCTGTTTCACTGCTGTCTTTTCCCTGTCTTACACTACATGCATCAGTGAGAGAGACCACAAAGAAGTTGGAAAATAAGCTAAGTTATTCTCCGCTGAGTCACGGTATTGAAACAACAAGGACGTAAGTGAAAACCCAAGTATGCAATAATGTGGTTATATAATGCATTCATAATGAATGCAGCAGTTAAATAGCATTCATTAGTTATATTTATATAGCTATGATTAGCCACCATAATGTGGTAGCCTTTAAGCTGCTTTACTATGGGTTCAAGCAGCTTTACACTTCACAAAAGATGCAGCATGAGGAAAGAGCAACAAAATTGTTTTTTGCTACCTATTCCCTTGGCTCTCTGTGGACCCACTTGCCCACTCACTCTTCTGTAAATTATGGGAACTCTGGATGGGTTGTTTTAATTTCCATATGGCTTGTCAGCATTAAATGTTGGTAACACAAATGCTGCACATGCTCTGGTCCTTCCTTCATACCTGGGGTTAGAAAGCAAATGCTGAGGAGGGTGGGAAGCAGCTGCTCTGGTCCTGAGCTGTACAAATTCCTTGTGTTTGTTGCAGCCTTTACTGTCTGCATCACCAGAGCTGGATTTGGACAGAGAAAAAAAGAACCCAGAACTGGTGCTTTAAATAACCACTCAAGCAATTCCAAATCAGGTAATATATAGAAGAGACCATTTCAGTTACTCACTTTCATGTTTGGCAAGCACAGGAATGGATAAACTCCCCAAAGAAGATGTCCTTATAGCAGTTTGAAAATGGTTGAGGTAATAGAGTAGCACAAATGTTTCTCATTGTTTCAAACACCTCCTTCTGACTTTCAGTAGAAGTTTGAAATGTACTAGATTTTCTTTCCCAAGGATATTTAGATGAGATCTATCTTTTTTCTATGAAGGCTTTATTGTTTTCAATGTACACTGTGTACAGTCTGCAAACATAATTTTCCTCTAGAGACATTAATGCTTTTGGGCCAGGTATTGTGTTTCCTTTTTCATTCATTTTGTCCATAGTATTATATTTTAGCATATCATGTTAGCATGATTTTCTGATTCCCCTTTAATAGGAGTATAAAGCAATTCTTCCTACCAACCAAGCAGATGTGACTTTCTGCATACTACTTAGAAGGGGTAACTGTGTTGTCCTTTCAGAAGAGGGGATATGTGCCATTCATTGGCTTATAACAGTAGCATATTTATTAGCCTGTGGTTAGTGTTTTCTCCTCAAATTGAAAGTAGCTAATATTTAAGCAAACTGCATGAAATCTTTCTTTGTTGCACATAATAACAACACTACTAAGGAAGGAGAAAAAAATCCCAAGCCATCGAGTCAGACTGAGGGGGGTTTATGACTAAACCTAGCTCCTTATGTTGACTTTGGCCTCAGCTTTTGACTGGATCAGACATAAAGGACATTTTTCTTCCACTTGATGTTTACCTGCCCTTGCCATGCAAGTTTCAGACTTGAAAAAGAGCATGTAAAGCCCCCAGTCCAGTGAGTTTCCTGCTCTGTTCTCTTCTCACCATAGGCAGCGGTTGCAGCTGTTCGTGTTTGCAGGGAGTTTTATCTGATTTCATTACTTCCCAGAACAAGTTCTCTCACAACAATGCAAGTTACTTCTTCATATACAAGCTTTTGGTAAGCACAGTACCCCTCAGGATGAAATGGCTTAGCATCTAGCTTCAGATCCACCTCTGACAACTTAATTGCTTGAATATTATTTCCTGATATAGTGTACATCCCCACAATTCTGCAGGGGCTTTTCCCTCTGTTGAAATACTAACAGCTCCATTTCTCAAAAAAACCCAAACAAACCAAACCTGGTCCTCTTTGCTTTGCAGAAGAACAAGGTGTGAAATATAGCATGTTTTGGAAACTGAACACTAACACCGCAAGTCCCACATGCAGCAAGCTTGAAACTGCTAGTATGCTCAGTTTCTTTTACTCATGGAGCAATTCTAGCTCTAATGAGGCACAAGTTAAAACTTTTATCATAAATACTTTGAAGAGAGGAAGTTAGCACAAGTTTGTATTTCCTAAGGAGGCTGATGCTATAAACCACTCAGCATTAGCTCCTCTGTCACCCAAGCTCCCAGTAAATGGATGTGAGCTTCGTGGGGAAGAAGAGGAATGAACGAGCTTCATGGTTTTCTTAGCTGCCTCTCAAGTGAGTCACAGGGTGACAAGAAATGACATTTGGTGGCAGTCTTGTGGCTGGGACACTGTGTCTTAGATTGCTCAAGCAGTTTTCATTTACTGCTGACTAAGTTATCACTGAAGTTGCTTACTTTTATAGAAGATGCTTTTGGGGTTATTTGTCAATGCTGAGACAAGGAGTGGAATAATTTCTAAAGCTATGACCGCATCGGTGTACCATTGTATGATAAAAAAGTCATGTCACTTTTACACCACAAAACCTCAAATAGTTTTGCTGAGCAATTATGTGCTACAGATTTGACCTTTATCCTTTCCTAACTTGGTTCTTTGCCTCTTCTCCTAAGGGATTTTTTGTGCGTGTAGGTGGTTTATGGGCAATCTTTTTTCCCACTGCAGCAGCAGTATTAGGAATGTTGGTAATAAGCCAGGTCAGTTTACAGCTTTGGAAAAGGCACCATCCAACCACAGGACAGTAAACAATAATTAAAAAAAAGTCAAAATTATGCTTCTTGTATATGTGTGGGCATGGTGGAAATAAGAGGAGGGAGAGACAGGGAGAAAGCCTCTCCTTCAGTCCTTCCAGACCACTTCTTTTCTATACTGGGCACAGGTAATTTTTACCAAAATATTTTGTGTTTTATTGAGCTAGAAAAAAAACCTAGTTGAATTTTCTAAATAAAATCAGACCAAAAAAAAATACTGGGAAAAATATTACTGATTTTTAGTGGCATTTAATGCATGACAGGAGGCAGACTGTTCTTATAAAACCTTAAAGACCTGGTTATAAGGTGGGAAAAATCTTGTGCATTCCTTTCTGTACTATCAAGCCTACAGAACTTCCAGTAATATGTTTCAGTGCTCCTTACTTTTACTTCCTGAGGACACTCCATAATAGCAGATAGCTCTGTGATGCTTCTCATTCTGCAGATGCCTTCTGCGTCCAGCTTCTCCGATCAATACTATGTTTTTGTAAAAGTTGTTGTGAAGAGGATTAAAGAATAAATTAATGCTCAAACACATACTGAATCATAAGTTCTCCCCTCATGGTGTGGACAGAGGAGGAGCACTAATTTAAAAACATGCGGGCGTCATTTTTTCCTGGATGAGTGTGTGTGGGATTTTGGGTTTTAGGGTAAGTCGCAGTCTGTTTTGTAAGCTGTGTGGGATGGGTGGAGAAAGTGGGTAGTCTGAAAGCCATAAGCATCACTCATGGAGAGAGTTTAAACACCTGCATCATACTCAAGTCTTGTATTAGAGGGCAGGGACCAGAGGTGTTGACAGAAGTAAAGATAATGAAAAGAATAATGGGCCCAAAAAAAGCATATCAGTAGGTATACCAGCATCCTAAATATTTTTGGTGTCTTTGTATTCCTTTATATAAATTCAGAGCATCATCTTCTGGCCCGAACCTTTCTGGTAGCTCCAGGAATTGTAAGTCTTATCTAGGCTTCACCAAATCCATGCCCAGCTATCCATGCATTTCCTTCAACAGAAGCCCTCCTCACTACCCCAAGTTGTTTAACTCTTCTTAACACCACCCTGTCTCCAAATGCAGTGCAGGTGAAAGTTCTGTAGGTGACCTGAGGATTAGTTATTTTGAAAGGGATGGCACCTGAAGGTGGGATAGTGAAAGGTTTGCTAAGGAATTTCCTTTTTCTGCTCTGCTGCCATGGCTTTGCCCTTTTGGAAAGGAATACAAAGAATCTTGCAATAAAAGACTGTGAGGAGATTTTCCCTCTCAGGTTTTCTTTTCAGCTAGTAAAACTATATCTTCTCAAGCAGCATATGATTAATCATACTTCTGCCATAGCTAAAACACAAGAGAGAAGGCTACTGGTTGACAGTCACATAAAATTAAAAGGAACTAATAGAGAAATCTGAATTATTTTAAATATATGCTGCAATTGTTTACGTGTCAAGTCTTGGCAGAGGCAGGGAAGCCCTCCAGGTTTTGGTTTGTTTTTTTTGTTTTGTTTTGTTGTTTTTTTTTGTTTTTTTTTTTTGGGGGGGGGGGGGATGTTTGTTTTGATTTGGTTTCTTTGATTGCAGGACACAGGAAAATAAGAGGAGCCAAAGATGAAAACATGAATGGAGATTTAAAAAAATAATTTCATCTGTGTACAGGTAAGCTGAGTTTCTTTTTTAATGTTTATTGATAAAGCCAAATAAAGACATGGTATGTTTATCTAGAGTTGCTAAAAATATCTAGTACTTTTAGACATTGACTGTAGTTTGTTGAAAAGAAAGCTATGTGCTGCTTTGTTTTCTGCTGGAAATGGGTAAGTGAGGTTTTCTTTCACTTGATTTAAGTTATTGATGATGTTATTCATTGGAGCTGTGTGTAAGGCTGTCAAGTTTGAGAAGACAAAGAGGCTGAAAGAAAAACATGCAAATATGATAGAGGAAACAAATAATAAAAACAATCTTGGAGATATTGCTGACAACAGTCCATTAAAACAATACAAACATATGAAGGACCTCAGGTCATAGGAGCAGACACTTCTTGAGATAAGATGTAGGTTAGCTCACATGCACCCTGTGACTTTGCCAGAGCTAGAACAGGATAAACCATGTATATCAGTAAGTGAGATGGGAGCAGAGAGAGCATCTTTTGGGGCACACAAATGTGTAGAGTAGTTTTTCCTATAGTCTAACAGAATCTTACTTTGGAGAGAAAACAAACAAATAGGTTTATGAATAGATAAGCATCTAAACTGGTCAATGGAAAGGGTAACTTGGGAGATTAAAATTGTTTTGTGGTGCTGGGACACTCACAAACAAGATTGCCTGGATGCATTGCAAAATCAGACCTTCTTGTCCTTTTATACAGCTGCCTAGATCAAACATGGAAGATAAAGTATTTTCCCAACCCTAGAGCAGCTCAAGATTCAGCTGGTTAAAATGCTTCCCCTAAGTTCAGACCATCTATAAAGTTTTGCAGTTTAAATAAACAAGCTTTTCCTTGTCTGTCTCTCTATAGGAGATAAAGACCCTTTGGCTGTTTGTTTAAAAATGTAACTAAAGTTGCAAATACGTTTTTCCCCTGATATAGACTGAAACATTCTTTTATATTCTTTAGTTCATGGCCTAGATTGATTAACTTGTGTCCTCAGCAGCGTTCACTCTCAGAATACCAGTGGTTTTTCTCATTGTGAAGTGTTCCTGAGGAGGACAACTTCATTTTCCCTAGGTGTTACAGAATGTCAGTGTCAGCAGAAATTACCTGAATGGGCTCTATTTCCAGCAAATATAATTACTGCTGTCCTCCTCTACTGAGCAATGCTAATCTTTCCTGGGCTACCACTTACAGACCTGCTGTCACAGCAGGTTGGGTCATTTCAGGAGGGATTGAACTGAGATGACAGTACTGGGTATCGGATACCTGAAGCTAGAAGGCTTCATGGGCTCAGTTGTGCTCTGTACTTTGATTCCTGCT
>NW_010205593.1:21019-57592 GCF_000695765.1 Mesitornis unicolor
ATTGTGCACTTTCTTACTTGTCAGTTACAGCTGGGTTTCAAAGTGGTATTTTAGCAGTGACCCATAGAAGCAAGTTATTTGCTCCACAGACTATTGTGCTTTCTGGCCATTAGAGAGGTATCTGTTTCATCCTCAGTCAGACCAAATTTTTAGTACTAGGTGCAGAGAGGCAGATCCGTTTTAGCATTTTTGGTTTTGGAGGTTTTTTAAAATATTCCATTAGGTGGTGAGCTGCAGAAGCCATAATGGTTTGTCAAAGAGAGATCAAGAGGAGAGCAGGTGAGTTTCAGTTTTATCTCATTTATATTGCATGGAGAACTAGAAAGGTTCCTAAGGCCAGTAAGGGTGTGCTGAAAGAGTTTATTTGCCCCTGCCTCTTGCCTCAGCCCTCTCATCTCCTGCTGTTCTAGAGCACTTAAGATGCTTCTGCTGCTCTTTCAGAAAAGCCAGATGCAAGAGTTACTACCAAACTGGCAGGAATTACTGCTGCCCTTTGTCATGGTAGTCTTGGTCTCTCTGTCCAAACCTTGAGGAATGAAAAATAGCAATACTTCCCTGGAAATACCGGCCATATCTATAACCCATGCTTTCCTACAAGTGCTGGGTAGGCTAGTAGAGTTCATCCTGGTTGTCTGTTTTGCAGAACTAGCTCTTCTCTTGTATAAAAACTGAGCAGAGGAACGAGCTCTTCAGGACCTGTTTGTCTAGGCAGGTTGGAACAGGACGAGTTGCACAAAGGCAGCTTCAGCCCAAGTTAGTCTCAATTTGGAGCTATACTATTATGATGGGGGGGATCTGGGGGTGCAGGAGTACTCATACCACAGGTGCTTCAGAGTGAGGATTGGGGAGCAATGGAGTTGCTTCATTTGAGGTTTACAGAGAAGACAGCCCTTGCCATGATCCCTCTGGCTTTAGGGGTGTCTGGCAAAAATGCAACAGGGCTGTGAACTAAGCACAGATGCGGGGGCTTGTTCTGTTGTTTTATTTTGTTACAGACTGGACAGCAAGTCATTGAGTTACTGGGTTCATCTACTCAAGCTTTCAAACACAGGGTTGTGCAACTCAAAATCTGTAGATGTCCGCAGAGGCAGAAGCTCTGCTGCAGCAATGTGAGGTAAGGGAGACGTAAATGAGAACAGCAGCTCGGTGCCAGGGTTGTTCCTTATATGGCTACTAAATGTCTGTAGTGTGCTCCTTGGTACATGGCTTACAGTGAGAAGCTTCAGGTGCTGTGCTTTTGCACTGTTCTATAACAATTGATATTGCTGAGACCACGCTAAGCTGTGCCATGTCCGGGCCACAAGGAGGTAGGTGGCTGGAAGTCGCTCAAATGCTGCGGCATTTGACGAGCTAGCCCTTATATGGTCTGCAAAACTCCTCATAGAAATCCCGCCCTTGTCAGCAACTGGCAAAGGTGGCAAATGTTCATGGGGAAGCCTTGTCCTCCAGCTGTTCACACACCTCCTCACAAGTTGGGGCCTGCTGTCCCCTCTGAGCAAACAGAGCAGGACGTTCCCAGGATGTGGTCCCCAGAAAAGGTTAAACTTAGCCAAGGACCACAGTTTGTATCATTTTGGTTTTTGTTGCTTTGGCTAAGAACATCTAACAGGAGCACTCCTGTTTGCCAGGTGGAAACTTATGTCTGGACTACGGTGTAACACTAGCTGCTGGTCTGTGAATGGTAATTGTACACAACTAGTTTTAAACAGAATCTATTTCTGTTTTCAGGGCTTGTTTTTAACCTTTCTAGAACGTGCTACTACTGGTGATCATCCACTAGTCCCGCTTCTTTGGGTCTTAGCTACAGTGAATCATGCTCAGAGAATGGGCCATGTTCTTAATTGCTGAAACACTGCTTTTTTGCAATATGGGATTTTAAAAGTGTAAATATTTGCAGCTTTCCCAAACCCACAAAAATACTGTTTATCAGTGCCCTAGAGATCAACGTTTAAACAAAAAAAAAATTAGTGCAATTTTGTGGGTGTTTTGACTTACGAGAAAAATATTTTAAAGGCAATCAAATTGCTTTATAGGTACGTATATAGCTACATACACACACACGCGCATGCACGCGTATACATGTATATATATGTGAGACAGAGATGCAGACAGTTCAGGCAACTCTGATACTCTAATGTCATGTCCTAAAATGAGCCTTTTACAGCTGTGATAGTATGAGATTTTCATGTAAGATTACTATGAGTTGACATTTTTATAAATATTATTTGAGGCCTCAAATAAAACTTGTTTCCTGTCTCAAGTGTCTGCCAAATACTTCTGATTCTTGGGAGACTAAAAAAGTGATAGGCTTGCTCTAGCCCTTTGGTAATTCTGCTACCAGATGGTACAGTTGGATTCATCTTTTTCCGTTTCTCACTCTTACCTGAAGCACTGGATTCTCTCTCTCATTTTTCTTGATATTTGCCTATGCTGAGCATTCTTACATCCTTGTTACCACTGTAAGTTTTGCTATAAATCATCCTTGGAAAATATCAAAGCTGTCTCAGCATTAGTTTTGAAACAATTGGCTTTTATTTCATTGTACAGCTTGAGTTGCCTTTGTTTTACTTGGAGCTCCCAGGATCTTAAGATGAGAGTAGTGCAGTCTATGCTCTTTTTGTGCTTATTACATTTTAATATCTATATGTTAGGGGCCCATCTTACAGAATAAAAAGCGGAGGCTGTTGCATGATAGATCCAGAAATGAACCCACCTATGGACATGTTCTGAGCACCCATGCTACCAATGGCCTTTGGCTCTGAAGTTGTAGTAATAAAGCACTGAAAGCACATTCAGTTTACTTCTGAAATTAAGCTAAGAGGAGATTAAAACATCATAAACCATGGCTCTTGAAAAGGAAATGGAGAAGGCTCTGACTTCTTGTTTTTACAGTGAATGTAGTACAGTGAGTTTGTGATGAAGACTTTTGACCACAACAAATTCCCAGAGGGAAGAGTCTTTAAACACAACAACAACAAAATGACAGAAAGAAGGGATTTTCTAGTCTGCATTGTGAAGTAGTCTACAGAAGTTACTGGTCACATTTAAATCAGATGTTAGTGAAAACAACTAAATATTATATGCATGAGCTTGGATGAATAGACTTGTTTGGAAAATGTTCAAGAAAAATACTCCTTTTTTTTTTTTACTTTTACTAGAATTCGATGATGTGCTAGTGAGACTCCTCCAAACTTTTCTAAAAAAACTGTTGATGTTTGCTAGCTGGAGGTGAGCTGGGCTATGGTGAGAAGTAGACAGAATCTGCAATTTAGCTGTGATCTAAAATTTTGTATTTGTGTTGTTGCTTTCTCTCAGTCTGCAGAACGAAGGCAATTTCATGTAATTCTCCATTTTATGGGGGACTTAGATTCGGGGAAATCACAGTGTAGGACCTGCATACTTTGTCCACTGTGATAAATTCCATGTCTCTGCAGAGGCTCAGAGGCACAGGGGTGTAGAGCAGAAACAGCTGTATAAAGTCACCCCAACAATCCTGACTTTATTTCATGTATTGCAATAATTACATAATACTTGTGATAATGAAATGCAGGTCGTATATAAAATAAGGTACAGAAGGATAAGTGAAATCCGTATCTATCACAAAACTAAGCATAGTTTAAACCAATCCTTCATTCCCACAGGCTGCAGGTGCAACATCTTAGGCTCTGTGATCAACAGATTTTTTTATTTTTATTTTTATGGCCTTGTGGTTTTTTTCTTCTTTTGGGAGAGGTTTTGGGGGATTTGGGTTGGTTTTTTTTTTTTCTTGTTTTGGTTTGGGGTTCTTTTGGCTGTTATTCTCTCCTCCCTTAGTAGAAACATGCTGTTATGAGTTTACACAAGATCATTTACCCAATGCACAGAGTTTTCCATGACAGCTCTTTTTATTGTTTTAAACCACCTGGCACATTCCCAAACTATATTAGACAAAATATAAATAAATACTGGATAGGTAGCAGTCTTGCATTTTTCCCAGGGAGAAGTAGATAGACGTGAGGAGGTATTTTGTGATGCCTGATAAAGAACGTGTATGTAGAAGTCTACTGCATCCCAATAGGGGTGCAAAAGACCAAAAAAGAGGGTGAAGGCAGCTGCTTCAGAAGAAGTCTATTTTTAAGAGAGAAATTTGACTTCTGTTTTGCCAGAAAAATCAGCTGCTGAAACCATTGTAATCTCCTGTGCTGTACATTTCATCTCTATTTTGAGTCTTTCCACAGTCACCTCCTTGAATGTGGTGTACATTTTACATTTCTTTTTCCTGCTTGCTTTCTATGCAAGTCCCACTAGCTTGTACCTTAGCCTACATCTCTAATAGCAACTTTCAAAAGGGATGATGAGAAATGTTCCAATGCAGGGTGGAGGTGGTAAAAACTTGTTAATACACTGATTCTTATAGACCATTCTGGGAGCTCTGGCTAATGGATGATATGGAAACATAGGATTTGTAGACTCCTATTCTTAGATGATTTTTTCAATATGAGTATGCTTTTTAAAATAAAATTTTCAGCTAAGCATGTGTGCCTAATATGACAGGACAGAGCAAGATAACCTTGCGCAGTCTCTATGTCACCCTGCTCCTAAGCTGTAAATTCTTTTGTTATGAACAGTTATTTATCATAGTCATCATGAGGATTCATTTATTAATAACATTCTCTAATAAGTCTTATTTATGTATGATACCATGGACTGAGAATAAGTAATCTCATCCTTTCTAAATCACTCTGGTTGCTTCTGGTGTGAGATTAACAATTTCAATGGACATTCAAAGGTTATAGAACAGTTCTTGGCTTTACAGGAACAAAATGTCATGGAAACACCAGCTCATAGCTCCCTCCTGTCATGTTTTAGGGCTGGGCCGGCCACTAAAACCTGGACAGATGCTCTCTATTAACCCCTCTCCCCTCCCCAGAAGGGAAGAGAAAAAGAGAATAAGGGAGAGAGACTTTACGGGTTGGAAAATAAACTAACAGGTTTAATAAAACAATAATACTAATAGTACAGGATAATAATGTAAATAGGAAAATAATGAAATATATAGAAATATGTACAAATATATACAAAACCACTATAAAATCTTCCCCCCACCCTCCCCCAATGACGTATAAGTCACCAGAGGCTCTGTGGAGCAGGGCACTGAAAAAGTCCCAGACCAAACTCAGCAGCAGGTGGGAGCAGGATGCAGAACACACAAATCAGGATCAGAGGCAGACGAACCAGCAGGGTTCTGCTCAGGCCTCAGCCTCTGCAGGATCGAGACGAACGGAAGGGACCGAGATGGAAGAGCTCCAAGATGGAAGAAGGGTCGAGACTTTCGTGATCCCTCGGCTTTTATACCAAGTATGATGTATGTGGGATGGAATACCTAGTTGGTCCATTTTGGGTCTGCCTCTCCCCCCTTAGGTGCAGACACGCCACCCATGGTGAGACAACTGGCCTTGAGCATATCTTCTAGCAGCACTTCTGGGAAAACCAATGCCTTTAGTTTCAGCAAGTTCAGCCACTTAAAAGAGACTGAGCTGAAAAGCAAATTCACTAAATAGAAAATTAGTTCTATTTAGCTCAAACCAGGACACCTCCCCAGCAGCAATGGTAAATATTTGATCAGCACATACTTTCCATTCAGCTCAGCATCCTTGGGCTGGTTTGGCACATCCGTTCTTTTGAAGAAGCCTTACATTTGTGATAATACGATCACAGAACAGTCAAGTGGACCTTCCCTAAGAACGTCAGTGAGATTGGTGTAGAAAACAAAGCAAAGAGAAGACATGGAAAGACTTCAGTAAGATGCATTGGTCCTCTTGACTCCATATGTCCTTAAAGTGGATACCAAAGTGGCGCAAGTAATCGACGCTTTCTGTGATTTCCCCTACATTTGTACAAAAAATAGAGAAATCCCATGTCTTGATTCTCACCATTCTTCATGCTTTTAAATCATTATGGTCTGAGAGCAGCCAAATCCATATCTCTTAACAATGTTATTTTTCCCACATTGGTGCTGTGGCATTTGACCACCTCTGACCAGTGAGAAGTTATGAGCTTTGTAGGTCCTCAGCTGTGAGATACAGCACAGAAAGAACTACTGAGCTTGAATTTGCTTATTTGCTGTTGAACACAGCTGCTGGCCAGTCCCACCAGGCATCATCTCTTAACCACAAGAAGGCCCACCACCTTCTACCTGTGAACAACTCTGAGCTCCAGACCGCCAGATCTTGAAGATACAGGACATGTGTCTAGTGGCTTCCCACTAAAATCTTTGCACAGGAGAACAGGAAAAGGGAAAAATACTGTAGAGCCTTAATGCCAATACAGTGCTGTAGAGAGAGGCCTTCTGTAGTTATTTTGTGGGCTCGTCGTACCAGAAAGGCAGCGGAAACCAAAGCGTGAGAATCAAGCCAGTTGCCGTTCACCCCAAATATGGGCAAAAACTATACAGAAGTAACTACATAACATGCTATTGCCTCGAAGGAATAGAAAAAGACTTATTCTTTTAAATCTGTGCAGAGAAACTAAATTCCAAGGGAAAAACACTGATAATCCACTATAAAAGCAAGATTAGAGTCCAGACAAAGTAGACTTGTTCTTGTTCTCTAAACAAGAAATTTATTAGCCCGTACAACCCATTCAAAAGAGCCTCTGACCAGGTAATTAGAGTCCAAAATTCTGCTTTCAAGGTTTTGTCATATATTACTCCCTGTTTGTTTTTTATCGTGCAAGCTCAGACACTCCAGTGATAAACTGTTTGCTCTGTGGCCTTGCTGTGGTACATGGAAAACTTTCCATGACTGTATTACTGTGGAACAGAAATAGCTAGGCATGTCCCGAGCAGCTTTTGAAAACCAGTTTGGATGCTGATGAAAAGAGGGATTGTTCAGAGGCTCATGAGTTTCTCATACAACTTGTTTGGTTCTCTTTAAATGTGTTATATGAAAGAGCATGAAATGCTGGGAAGATATTTCATTTCATCTTCCTTTGATAGCTTTTAGAGGGGTAGAATGCTGTGCAGTTCTTGAGGAAAATTTCTTTCAGGTTTATGCATGTATGAGGGGGTTTGTCTATTTTAAAAAAAAATTATTTTTTTTTACCTCCTCAATGATATACTGCATTGACAGAGAGATCTTTACCATTTTTCAGGAAATAAAATTATCTGTTTGTATTAATTTTACCCTGATGTATTGGGAAATGGAGTGTGTAACTGTTTTTCCTTCTGGAGTTTTCCATAGGCAAAAATTGTCTGCTGGTACATAGTGAGTCTTGGTGCCAGTATGTTAGATACAGAGAGATGAGGTGAGAGAGATCACTATTTTCTATCTCAGTCACTGACGTTGAAATTGGAGCTGACTTCATTCCTTCCTTATGTTCAAATTTTCTTGAGTGACTTTGTGAGTCACTTCGCTGCTTCATGCTACTTTTTTTTTCTTGAAGGACATCTTCAGTTCTCACCATCTTCTCCTTTTTGTTTCACTGGGAACTAACCTGCAAGGCTGCAGAAATAACAAGTGGCTACAGTAAATGGATAGCTGACTGTATCAGACTTACTTGAGATTGTATCAGGTTACTCCTTGTTCTCCAGACAGCTAGAGTTGGCACTAGAATAACTTCTTGTGCTTTTATTGTTAAGAAAGAATCCCTTGTATTTTATATGTGAGGGCAAGAATACTCATGACTTTTCTTGCTGAAATTTCTCAGGTTTTTGTGGTTTAACAATGTTTAATAATCTTTCTGGTTGGACAGATTAATCCTAGCTGGGCCATTAATCCATGTAGGAAATTCTGTTTATCTTTGGAAGTTTTTTCTAAATTTTTTTGTTGTTGTTGTTTTGTTCGTTTGTTTGTTTTGAGTTTTCTCAGGAAGCTTGTGAATTAATTTTTTTCCTCTTTACAGATGCAATTTAAGCGAGTTTCAAGAAAATATTAATCTTGGAAGTGAACTATTCTTGGGAAAAGGGCTTGGGGGAGAAAACTGAGCCATTCTGTGGTTGGTGAGAAGATGTGGAATTTTGCACCTCTGAGGAGGGGGCATAAACTCCTGCTGCATATGAGTTTCTGCATTAACTAGATGCTAGTTTTGTAGTAACTCTATTAATAGAAATATTGTACCCATCAGATCTCTCAGCAGAGAAAAGAATATTTAGACAACTGATGCTTTCTTCCCTGCAAATTACTTCATCCAGAAGCATTTGCAGAAAGTGTATGCGCTGTTGTTCAAGTTTACCCACTTCCTGATAATTCTGAAGGCTTGAGTCCCTGGGTCTATCCAAATTACTTCAACGTTATTCTTCTGCCACTCTTGTCATCTGTAACCTCATAAAGATGCAAGAATGTTGAATTCCATAGGTCAAACAGGAAAAAGCAGAGCACAAGATGTTTCTGTATGAGGGACCTCTTCCATGCACTTGTCTGCCTGGCTGCATTCTCTACTTCAATAGACATATTTTTAACATAGTATACATTTTGGAAGATCCTTGTCATAGTTATCCCTCTGGATCTCTTGTGTGATCCTAAGTCTGCAACTCCTGCTCTGTCACAAGAAATTAGTGTCTGTCATACATCTACTCCCTCACACAAGCCTGCACTTACCTGTCATCAATCTTGGATTGCTTACCTGTATTTCATACACTGCTGAAGCTTGTTAATGGCCCTGTTGTATGGCAGCATGGTAATATAACCCTGTTTTGGGGCTGGATGGTACTGTACCATCCCTTCTGACACTGCACTTCTGCATACGCAGTGCTCTTACAGCTAGGGTTTCCAGAAGAAACCCTATATATAGCTTAATACCAAATCCTATTCACAGTGAACCATAGAAAGTAGAATCCTGAGCTGAATACCCTTAGGAGGAAAAATACTTCAGGACTCAAGAGCTTTTGAATTGGAAACTTGGAGATCTTGTTATGATGGATTCAAGTTTTCCAGCTGTGACACTATGACCCGCTGTTTCATTTCAGTGATGTCACTTCATAGGATATAAGCAACTTAAAAAGTTTCCCAGGACATCATAATGATGTTGAATAAACAAATAAACTATGTCTTAAGATTGTGGCTCTGAACTCAGAACAGTTAAAATGTTCTGTGTATATCTGATAAGCTCAGGTTCTGTGAGCCCCTCAGTCAAATCTGGAAAAAGATGAGGATGCTGGGCAGGTATTTCCCTCATTTGGAGCCATACTAGAAGGTTAGAGACGATACATCTAGGTTGTTCAAACACACTACTGAAGTTTAAGGCACATTTGGGGATGTCAGGGGGGGCAAAAAGGTTGAAGGATACAAGATCTCTGCAAGGCTGAGGAAAAAAAACCTTGCCAAACTAACTCTGGTAGGACTTTTGAGTTCTGCTTCTGGCAAACACCTCCCTGCATGGGAGCTGTGGTAAGAAGTCTCTGTTTGGACCTGTTTCTGCCTGATGATGAAAAAAATAATAAAGGAAGGCAGAAAATGGAGTTGATCTGAGACTGCAAATAAGCTTTATGTACCCCTTTTGCCCTTTTTCAGAGGAGATGCCACATCTTGCTTTTTGGAGTGTGGAGGAAATCCTAGGAAATCCAAGCTGGGAGGTCTCTGTACGGTATTTAGTCAGTGGCATTAGTGCTGGCAGCTGCTTCCTGGGCACTTGAAATTAATGTAAACAGTGCAGGTAGAAGGCAATGACAACCAAGGTCATCTGCATACCTGAGAGTCATGCTGTCAGGGCAGTATTTAGGCTGGAAATCGGACACTTGGTTTGAGTTATTTTCCTCCTCCTTTTCCTACGATCAGAAAGACAGCAATAAAGACTGTGGCTGGATATTTCATGGTTGAGCAGAGAAGCTGTGGTGGGTGAGAAAGGGAACCAGGACTGGAAAGAGACGGTGCTGCCAGGAATGGAAGGGAAAGTGAGGAGTTGAAACTGAGCGCTTTTTTTTTCCTGTTTTCTTTTTTTTTTTTTTTTTTTCTTAAGAGCAGGTTGCTTTTGTGGAGGCTGCTAAAAAAGTGGGGAGAGAAGGGCAAGTACAGCAGCTGCATGGCAAGGGCCTCTGTTTAATGACATTTCCCCTGCCATCAAAGAGATAGTCTCAAATCTGTCACAGTGTTTAACCTCACCTTTTTCACAGTGCTGTAAAACCGACCTGCCTCCATAGTCCTCACTTGTTTAAATATGTCCTATAAAGTATTTTCCGTTCCCCTTCAACATGTAACCAAAAGCAAAGAGCAGTGACGTCTGAGAAGACTTCAGATGAAAATGGAGGAATGCCCACAAAAAGAAATACTAGTGAGGAAGGGGGAGATATTTTAATAACTTTTTCAATCTGAAAAAATAATTTATTAATAAATAGGTAGGACCTAATTGCAGAAGCAAGAACCTGCAACTTACTCTGAAGATGGCAGAACTTTAAGCATGGTACATAATGAAGAAATGGATTGTCTGGTTAGAAAAATCTAAGCCATGTAGCCAAGACACCTGAGAACCATCAGAGACTGTGTGTTGTACAGAGAGTGGAAAATCACCGGCATGTTCCAGAGGAACGTTGCAGCTTCAGAACAAGTCCAGGGTTTGGGATGGGGGGATGGGGGATGCTAGTTAACCTTGGATGAAATTGTAACTGAATGTGCTGGAGAATTTCTGCAACAGAAACTGATTGTATCTCATATATAGATAAAAGTAGATGGTCAGAAACATTTCTCTTCTGGTGAAGTTTTTGCCTGGAGCTGTAATTTACTGCAAATCAAGGGAGTAACTTTTTTCCGCTAAAGATTACAATGTAAGAAGAAATATTGAGAGGATTTATAGTAGGACAAATTTTCAGGGCTGTAACCACGGAGTCTTACACTCAAATACTGTCACAATTAACCTCTTCACTGGTATCAGAAAGCACGTGTACACCAGCAACATATTTACCCTGAAAATATTCCCCTTTTTAGGGATAACTGCTTTGTTTCTCTGTCTTGTTCACATGCTGAAAACCGGCTGGAGCACACTGCAGGAAAATGCTCTGTTTAAGGGGCTTTTTAAGGCCTGCTGTGGCCACAGGAATAGCTGTGTTCTTCCCTTCTTTACAATCCAATGTGAAAAAGGGAAACCAGAGGAGGCACAATAAATAATGCTAACAAAAGTTTGGAGAGGGTGGTACACTTCATACTCCAGGATTAACCCTAATCATGAGTAGGTAGAGGTTGGATTAAGACTTAAAGCGTATGGGACAGGGAGGGTGACCTTCTCTCACGCTTGCCTAGTGGCAGTTTCATTAAGGTTTGGGTGATTTTTTTTTTTATTTTGTTACTCCATTCAGTGAAGTGCTAAAGGAAGAGAATTTTCTTTTCAAATACTTTTAAATACCTTTTGATTCTCTCTGCTGGATTCAGAGACTCAGACGGTGCTTGATCTAGTTTGAAATTTAGTCGTGTTTTTAAATTCAGTGAGATTATAGATGTGACCTGGATAAAGGCTTGTCTAAATGTGAACAAGGCTTGGCCCATAGACTGCAAAATCTGGTGCGCTTATTTTCAGCTGCCTGAGGTACCGTGTATGCCCGGCTGTGTATGTACCAGCAAGCAAATGTTCCCTTTTCTGACTGTCTCTCAGTGAACAACTTTGCATTCTTGCTTACCAAGCTCCCTCTGCTGTGAAAGGGTCACTGAACTGAAAAAAACCACCCTAGAATTACCCAGACTTTTATTTACTGATTGTCAGCTGATACAATACAGTTCATTCAATCCCAGGCTAATAAAGTCCTGAAGAGACATTGCTGTGAACAAGTTCTGACCTAAGTGTTCTTTCATTTCATTTAAGCTTTTATAAAATGCTGTTCAAAGGACATTCTAATGGAAATAAAGCATTAAGATTTAATCCCTAGTGGAAGTTACCCAAACAAAACATTTAGTAGAAACAGATATTTCAGACTGCTTTCACTGATGGGCCAAGATCAGAGGAACTTTTCAGGATTTCAGTTTCACCTCACCCTGGGAAAGATATTTACTGATATTTAAAACAAACTGCACTATAATAAAAAGAAAAAAAAATAAAAACTCTGTGTAGAGGAGGAAATGCTTTTTCCTCGTTAATACTATTCTCAGGGAAAATAAACCTGTGTTTTCCTTCCTTTCTTTCATGCAGAGTGAGATGGTTTCTTCCCATCATCATTTTCAGTACCTAAAAAGGCAGCAATCACTGTTACACTGGCAGAGGCACACAGGATGGAGGAAAATCCCTTTTGGCCCTCCACGACCATTTTGTAAAACACACTCAGTAAATCCAATTAAATGTAGCCATGGAATTGCAGAAGCATCCAGTTACTGAAATGATTATAACATCTCCTGACTAAAGATCAAGTTTTCTGCTTATAAGCACATTTTACTGTGGATACATGTTCAGACAAACAGCTGAGTTTATATTTCCATTTAACATTTTTGCAGTTTTCAAAGGTTATGGAGCTTCTTTCTGTATCTGTGGGCTTGGAAGAGCATGGCAGTACTTCTCCTGGGCATTGGCAGTACTGTCAGCACTTACACTTTGTCTCATCACTTATGCTGCTCTTTGGGTGAAGAAAGGTTACAGCTGAAGTTAATTTGAAAGCTTAGACTTGGGTGTCACTGATGTGCTTGTCCTTTCAGAAAATTCCAGCTTTCACTGGCAAATCCTCAAGTTACATTTAGGCCTGCCTTATACTGGCTGTTGCTCCTTTTCTATACCTTTCTGATCTAACCACAGATTGTAAAAAGCTTTCAGCAGGAGCTGATTTAATAGGTTTTATTTTTAAATGCTGCTTTAAAAAACTGGTTTTGTTGGTCCTGAATGGTCTTGAGAGAGATCGGTTACTTAAACTTGTACATAGAATTAGTTTATAAATAAAAATAAGTGTTTTTATATTGTCAGAGTTCAATCCTAATGCTGTGTGCCCACCAGTTGTTCCATTCCATAAACTTATCATCCAAACCAAAACTAATCATGCTCTTCCTTTGAACTCAAACCCTGGGTAACTGTTTTGTCCTGGCCCTTGGAGCTGACCTTCGGAGTACAGCATACCATCATCTTGTGATGTATCATGCTGCAGAAAGCTTGGGATTGAGTTAAATGTTATGTTGGTCGGTGAATAAGCTTTTCCCAACAATAATTTCTTTTCCTCTGATAATCGCTAGTGACTTTAAAAAAACAAACTGTGCTTGGATTCAAAAGACCAGCTCTCAGAGGAGTTAATGTAATGGCCATGTTGCAGAAGGCCAAGTGTTCTTTCCTAGTTTAGTCCTTGCTTAACTGCTTTCTTCAAAGCTGAGTATGCTTGGATGTATTCTTTGGTATTTGAATGTTAGGAAATGGAAAATTAAAAATAATAATGGAGGAAATTCCCATCTGGGAGATCTGTTGTGTATTCAAAGCACCTTTAGTTGCAAGCTTGCACTTTGTGGCCTTGACACATATTGTACCTAGAGATCAAGCTTGGATTTGAGCTTTCCCAAGGTTTTTAGTGAGGGGGAGGGGGACCTGGAAGAAGATCAATTCAGCTCTGCCTAACTCCATGGCTCTCAGTAGTTCTGGTGCCTGGTCCATGTCCAGATGTTCCTTTTCAATGGAAGGGGAACACAGGGCTTGCCTTGACTCTAGATTCAAGCCCAAGACCAGGATTGTCCCTTTGACTCCTGTGCGGAGAATAACCATAGCAGTGAGCAAAGGTGAAAAAGAGATGGTCCTCTGCCTTCTCTTTTAGCCAGTCATCAGAAATGGTCTGTGGCTTGGGGGAAGGCATGAACAGTGTCTGTGGAAAAATGAGGGGTAGGAGAGTGAGGTGAAACTTTCACAATAAGTGTAAGAAAGTTATTTGGCTCTTTTCTGGCATAGATGAAATAACGAGCGTCACTTTACAAAGTATAGGTGTCATAGAGTTAAATGACATTGTGAGCTGTGTAGGCAGAGTAAAAAAACAATGATGACGCTGATCTTCCTATGGAAGTGTGGGGCTGGGAGAGCAGCAGCCAAGAAAAGCCTGCAGAAATATCACACAGATTTATTTGAAGTGTGAAGCCGAGAGAGAGAAGGAGCCCTTGGAGTTTAACTACTAGCTGGAAGGAGGCTTGGCATTATGAACAAAGTGCTACCTCGAGTGCTCAGTAGTGCTCTGTTTATGTATTTTGTAAATAAATGCAAATGTCAGAAAGAGAAGAATTTAGGAGTGCTATCAAGTTTGTGTAGGGGCAGAGTAGCATAAAAGCCTTCTCTCTGGCTAATTAACAGGACAGGTAGTACGGTTCATTTGTAGTATGCTCCTCTTATGAGCCAGATGTCCAAGATGATCTGCTTTCCCAGCTCCCAAGATGAGGTAGAGTTATAGTCTGTGCTATAACCAAGCCAATCTGTCTGCAGGTCAAAAAGAGCTGGGTGTTTGAGTTCCCTTGAAAGCAATCCTTAGACAATATTTGACTTCCTTCCCCTGTGATGCCATGCCATGCAGAAGGAGGCCATAATTCAGATTGAAGAAGCAGCTAAAATCTTAGTTCTGGCTCTTTTCAACTTTAGGTTCATTTTTTTAAATAATTCTTTGATAGATCTTTGACTTGCTGAAGGTGCAAAACTTATACTTTTCTCTGAGATCATTGTGAGAAATATGTCACTTCATAGAACCATAGAATGTGTTGGATTGAAAGGGACCTTTAAAGGTCATCTAGTCCACCCCTCCTGCAGTGAGCAGGGACACCTTTAACTACATCAGGTTGCTCAGAGCCTCATCAAGCCTGACTTTGAAGGTTTCCAGGGATGGGGCCTCCACTACTTCATTAGACAACCTGTTCCAGCGTTTCAATGAGGGTAGTGAAACACTGGAACTTCAATCTTACATATTTGTATACTTAAATTAAAAAAAAAGGCAAACAAACAAACAAAAAACCCAAACAGTTGTCCGCTTAATTGTCCAACTGATTTCTTTTCTTATTTCTGTACTGTTAGTCATGTCTGCAAGCTCTGTCATCGTATTTGGCAGCCACAAAAGGGCAGTGCAGCTGGCAGGCTGATTTTCAACGCAATGAATGCTTGCTGTTTCTTGGTTCTTCACTTGTGCTTTGTCATTTACTTGTGATGTATTTGGCAGTTTAAAACTTCTTTTCTGAAGATGTCACTAGAGTTTTGCTTTCACATTTCTGCAAATTCCTATGACCTTCAGTTTTTCTGTTTCTCCTGCTCATCACGTCTTCCCAGGTATCAGGCACCTGTTTGATCTGTGCATTCACATCCCTGTGGGTCTCATTTAAGTTTGTAATATCTCTGAGATGAGGCACTTTGCCTTTCACCTGCCTCACAGCTGTTGAAAATGGACTTGTGCTTTCTCCTTGAGCCTTTCAAATAAGAAACCGTGTCCTCCATTTGAAAGAACTGATACAAATTCACCAAAATAAATGCTTCATCTGAGGTAAAGTGGCACCAATCTAACTTTGCCCATTTCCCAAATTATCTTGCAGAGCTTCTCACAGGGTTCTTGGGCTTCTGGGAGGGTGTTGCTGCTGCTGTCTTCCAGCTGTGCGGTTCCAGTGACGCTGTTTCCTCCTTTGACCCGGAGCACCACAACCCTCCTGCCAAACATTAGGCAGAGGCGTTGAATGTCCATCCAGAGGCCACTGCAGAAAGCTGGCTCCTTTGTTGTTGGGTTTGGGGTTTTGTTTCTGGACAGGGGTGTCTCTTTGGAGTTGGTCTAAATGTGTTCCCTTCATACCAATAAAAACATGCCTCTGTTTCTCAGGGCTTGCCACCTTTTGAACACATTGTATTTAACATAATGAACTCTTTCGAGACTGACCCAGAAAATGTATTGACCTATATATCTGACTTACGAATGTTCTATTTCTGCTACCTGATTCAGAGTTTTGGGTGTGCTCTCTACCAGTGCTATGCTGTTGTGTCTTGTTGGCTGTTAAAGCAGGGGGGTTTGGGGGGTTTTGTTGGTTTTTTAATCTTGAAACAAGTGTACATTTCCTTCTTCTGTAGTTGAATATATTCCCCGTTGGTTGTTTTGCATGCAAAACAACGTGAATTTTTCCCTCTCAATTTACATGCAACCACAAGTATTTGTTGACATAGAAATACTGAGAAAGTTAATTCCTTATTGCAAGGGAGAATTGTGTTTCTGCACTGCCTAAATCCTGTGAAATAATCCATTCATCTAGCATGCTAATCCCACCATTTGATTTAGGATAAGTGATGCAGAATATAACACGTGTCTTGCAGGTCCTGCGGTGAGGCAGAAGCAGCACAGCCACCATTCTCGGCAGTGAACTGCCTTGGTCGTACTTGCAGCTTGGTCTTTGAAACAAATAAGAATGCAAGAGAAAAAAAGAGAAGAATATAATGGTTAACCATATTTTTGGATGCCTCTGAGTAACTAGCATAAAGCAGAAGTCACAAGCCTAATGTGCTTTTAGGGCACACTAAGTGAGATGTTTTCAGTAGAGGTATCCAAGTCATTGTATGTGGCAATGCTAAAAGTTCACGTACAGTTGAGATCACCTAGCTTTAACAAAGCTTCATGTGAATTCAGAGAGGTGCAGATGAGAATTAGTAGGTTGGTTTAAAAAGTGAGGTGGATTAAACATTTCCCTGTTATTCCTTACAAAGATAAAAATGCTTTGATTTGTTTAGCCTTGCAGGCAAAAGCTTATAAGGGGATAGGACAACTATTTGTAAATGGATTGAAGGGTTATGTATCAAGGAAGGAAAAATCCTATATAAGAGGATGACGTTAGCCCTAGATCAAGTGTTTATTATCTGGTTATGAATGCTTCAGGCTGGAAACTGGAGGTTTTCTGAACACTCACAGAGCAAAGATCCAAACAGGACTGGAGGGAGTGATGAGTTTAAATTGTTGGCAGATTGAGCGCTATAAGCCTATGGAAGGGATTGTGTAACTAATTTGGAGAATTCCTGAAGATAAGAATCCATGTGTATCTGCTAGGTTCAAAAGGAAACTGGATCACTGCTTGCGCTGTATTTATTTTTTGGTAATCCTATGCAAAGACTTCTACCCCTTTCTTGTAGGGATCAGCAGAGTTTTGTTCCCCGAAACTATTTAACTTTGTCTAACAGATTTCTTGCTTATTGCAGGGATCTAGCTCATCAGTGGTGCCTTCCATCTCTTTTGCTGTCTGCTTCCTACAACAGCTTTGTCTGAGCTGTGACTTAGGTCCTTGTTTGGTTATGAATATTGTGCAGATATTGTGTGGAGGTGGGTACCTGGACATCTGTTGTGTGCTTTCCTAGGACTGCAGGGAGCCTTGCTGCAGGACCTGTATCCCAGTTCTCCACTCCTGCTAAAAGGAGAGCTGCTATGCTCTTTTTCCCTCAAAAGGTGCTGACAATCCAGTAGTGTTCCCCCACCCTCTGTTTATACAGACAGTTTGTGTCTTTAAAGGCTATTTATTTTTTTGTTTTGAACATTTCACGAGACACATTGCTGTTTACTCAAGCAAAGGTCTGGAGTACAACTGAGTCTTTGTCATGCTGTACTAAATGAATCCAAATTTATTTTGCTCAGTTATTCCTCCTTTCTGGTGCATAAAATAAAAAATATCATGAGAGAGGAGCACTCTCTGGATCCCCTAAAAACTCCCTGTGTCCCGTTGTTATGGCAGATCTCTGTATCTAACTGTAATGAGAGCAGGAGTGATCCTCCTCCTTAGAATGCACTAGTAAGCAGAGTTACTTACTTTTTTTTTTTCTCTGATGGCTTTTGCACTGGTAAAATAGTTATGAAACTTCAGAGAGTACCAGTCGTACCTTTATCTACCAGTTTACTCTGCTCAATAGTCTGTAGTTAATTCCTTTTTTCTGTAGAGATTGCTGTTTTAAAGCATTTGCTATGCAGTCAGCTACTGCATATGATTTAAGCTGAGGAACAAAAACACACTGTCAGCTACAAGGTCTTGCTGCTGTACTTTTCCTTGCAACCTTTAACAAATTCAAGCCATTCTTCTTGTGCACAGAATCCAGCAAGGCTGTAATCACCATTAAACAAGGTGGTTGGTATATCTTTAGTTTGGGTTTCACTATTTTAAGGCAGATGGAAAAAATATCTATGTAATTTTTTTTTAAGACGGGAATAATTTTCTGTTTAGTGTAGCGAGCACAACCAGGTCCATGCAGTGACTGGGACTCCTGTACCACATTACACAGTATTCATGTTCTTACTTTGCTCATCCCCCATCACATTCATAAGCAGATAAGCAGGTTTCATCTGATTGAGCAAGATGTCTAACTAGCTACAAACCATTGCAGTAGAAAGAAACTATCCTTCCGAGAAGCAAAAATCTAATTCCCCTAGATCTTGCATCCTACATCTGAACTTTCTGGCAGGAAAAATAATTAAATAAAAGATATTTTGAAAATCTCTCCAGATTTAACAGTTGCAACTCTTCTGAGCCCTCCACCAATATGTTTTTTCCCCGTTCAGTGTCCCCTGCCTTTCTGTGTCCTGCATACATCCTCTCATCTTCCTCCAAACCACCACATGGGCAAAAGGCAGCATTTGTTCTGATCTGTATGTGTCCTCCCTGACTCAACTCAGCCTTTCCCTGCACAGGGCCATTTGCTGGTATCTTCTACCCTCATGCAGATCTCCTACAGCACTGTAGGAATTTGAGACCTCCTCAATTCATCTGTCAATGTGGCTAAAAGTGTCTGTCATGTTTGGAAGCCATTAGGAAATGCAAAGCTGGACAGATACACAACACTACTGCATAAAGCCCATTTCATCAGCAAAGCACCCTAAGACAACTGGCCTCCCAACTATAATATACACAAACAGATATGCATTCCCGCCCAGATACATAATGTTAGCTCTGAAGATGTGCTGTTACATGCGTTCTGCAAATAGGTAATTGGAGGGGGAGAGGGAGGAAGGAGAGGGATATTTGTACAACTTCATGGCAGGTGAAAATGGCATAGCACACCTGGGTGCTGCTGACCCTGTTTCTTATGCAAGTGCTAATGAAATATTCTATCATGGAGAGAGAAAAAAAATGGGGGGGGGGGGGGAAGAGCTTGGAAACCCGGTATCCAAAGGGTTTCAAAACTTTATTGTATGTGCCAAATATTTCCAGCTGTTATGCCTTCCACGTATTTCCCACAGCATCTTGGCCTGGGTCTGCTAGTGATCTTTCTTCGTTGATGGCATGAGATGTCAGCTGAGCCAATGTTTATTCTGCTCAGAAGGATATCCCTCAAGTATTACTTCATTAATGATTTTAAAGCTTGTTAACCTGTTTGTCTTCAAAGGATGAAAGATCTTAATGCTAAATAAATTGGACAGCATTTATATAGATTCTGATAATGAGTACAGTTGGTTATCAGACTCCAGGCTGTGTTATAAACGAGGAGCCATCAGGCATTCTTCAGTTGCCTGACTGAAGAGGAGTGAGATTAGTCTGTGTACATGGGTGTCTAAGCAGCATTACAACTTCAAACCCATTGAGTGTTTCTAATGTACAGCTTCTTCAAAAAAAACCCCAATTGCTAAGATATTTGATAGTAGCAAATTTGGGCATGGTTTACTCTAAATTCTGTGATCATCCCTGGATTGCCTTGTGGCACAGCATAATCTTGTGAATAGTTTAATTAAATCTAGAGCAATAGAGGATATCCTGGATATTGTGGGATCAGCTGCTTTCTATCATAAGACTTTATAAAGTTGTACATGCAAAGCAGTTTCAAAGTTTAACTGCTTTAATTTTCTTATATATCAGCCTACAGTGCTTTCTGAAAGAGTTGCTGTCAAGTTACTCAAGTCACTCAAAACCACAGTCTGGTTGATTGACTGCTTTTTATTGTTTTGGCTTTCAAATATTCATTAGAAGGGAAGGAAGTTCTTGCTTTAATTTGATTTTCCATCATTCACATCCATTCTGTTTGCATTTTACATTTCTTTTTGTTTTGGTGATGAAAGCATCCTACTTGGTTGTTAATTGTTGTAAACATTTACATAGCACTTCTAGTCACTGATGAAATATTCTCTCTAATGTTGGGTAAGTGTTAGGTGTATTTTAGAGCTCAGGAGTGTCAATGAGACATACCTAAGGCCATAAAGTGTGTCAGTAGTGTAGATGAGGATTTGAGAACCTTGCTGTGACTCACTGTAGCTAATGTGCTAGTAGTGTCAGTCTGCGGGTTCTGTGTGAGAGCCAGGATTTGCAGTATTATAGAGATTACATCTTTCTTATTGTTCTGAAGCAGCTCTTTTAGGTTGTGCTCATTTTCTTTTGAGAAGTGGATACTTTTGAAAGCTTGCATCTACATAACTGAAATGTTAACTTTACTTGAAAGTAAGCTCGATTTACACCTAAAGCAAAACATTAACTGTTTCAGTATCAGCCCTAGGAGTTAGACTCCAGAAGGTGAAAATCCCCTATTCTCCCACTGACTGGGCACAGAGAGACAACCTGCTCTCTTTTCCACTTGCTTGTCTGCAGGGACAAACTTGTGTTGCTGAGCCCCAGAGATGCTCCCCAGTCTTACACTGCAGAGCTACAGGTAGCACAGCCAGGAGAAGTCTGACATCCCTCTCCATGTGTGATAACACAGCTTCAGACCAAGCGGACTCTGGGCTGAGCAGCCTCTTGGAGCCAGCACAGGCAGACTTTTTGCCCAAAAGGTCTTTTTGCATCCAAACCCACAAATGTGCCACCTGTTTTTTCTAGGAAGATGAGGGGGAAAAAAGCAACCCTTCCTTTTATTCTAAATATGAGAAACACCATGCAGGAAAGAAAACTTGCATTATTATCAGCATCTCAGAGCTGGTCATCAGACCAGAACATCAGGCTCCATTGTAGTGTTGGGTCATTAGAGTTGTAATAGCAGGAGCAGGTCACCTTTATTTAACATTTTCACTGAACAGTTGCGTTTCTGTTATTTAAGCTTCCTGACCTGGGAATACCACTGGGTCTGCACTCACAGCCTGGACTTTACCACTTAAATATCAATACAGTAACAGTACTGGCTGGGGGATTAATGGATTGAGAGCAGCCCTGCAGAGAAGGATGTGGGGATACCAGTGGACAAAAAATTGGACATAAGCTGGCAATTTGCGCTCACAGCTCAGAAAGCCAACTGATCCAGGCTGTGTCAAAAGTGTGGCAAGCAGGTTGAGGGAGGTGATTCTCCCTCTCTGCTCTGCTCTTGTGAGACCCCACCTGAAGTACTGTGTCCAGCTCTTGGGCTCCCAGTACAAGAAAGTACAACTGTTGGAGTGGGTCCAGAGGAAGGCTGTGAAAATTATCTGAGAGCTGAAAAATCTCTCCTATGAAGATGAGGACAAACTTTTTTTAGCAGAGCCTGTTGCAATAGGACAAGGGGTAATGTTTTTAAGCTAAAAGAGGATAGGTTTAGACTAGATATAAGGAAGAATTATTTTTTACAATGAGGATGATGAAACACTGCAATAGGCTGCCCAGAGAGGTGGTAGATGCCCCATCTCTGGAAACATTCAAGGTCAGGTTGGACAGGGCTCTGAGCACCCTGACCTAGTTGAAGATGTCCCTGTTCACTGCAGGGGGGTTGGACTTAGATGACCTTTAATAGTCCCTTCCAACACAAACTATTCTATGATATCAAGTACCGATGTTTCTTTTGGTTGTTTTTGGTTTTGTTTTTTTTTCCACAAACACACTTGATTTTGCTTCAATATCTCTTCAGAATTCAAGGTAGAAATAGAAATTTGCTGAAAGAGATACATGTGGTGGAGAGGGGGAAATAATTTTCCAGTCATCTATTCTTTTTACCTGTTTTTTCCTCACCACCTTTCCCAGTTGTTGCTAAACAAAACTTAGAGCTCTAAAATGTAGAGGTAGTTTTTTGTAGTTGAATGCCTCGTTCAAAGGCTATTTATTTGTGTGAAGTAACAATGCCAACTAGTGGTCAGATCCTTCATAGAGAAGAGACTTAGTATTTTGGAAAAAAACCCAACATTTTAGTAAAAATATATATGTAAATCATAACAGCTTTTATGAGAATCCCACTAGTGAGCTTTCTGATAGGGAAGATATTTTCTTTATTGATTTTGCTTAATAAGGAATTTCAATTAGTAATATAACAAGTATAGTATTATATTAATGACGTATTGTCCTTTGACCATGCATTAATACACTTACTCTTCTTTTTTTCCAAAATTAATTCATCTTACTTATAGTCTGATCACCCTTGCTAATGGTTCCAAAACCAAAGAAAGGAGTATATATAATCTCCATCTTGTTTCACAATAGTGTCTGGGTTCTTTCCTAAACTTACAGATATGAAGTGGGGCTTGCATAACCCACTCTGGCTCCAGTTTAAAAGTCAATGGTTATTTCAACAACGAGGGATATTCTTCCAACATCACTGAAAGTTTTCTTCTTTCCCCCTTCCTCAGTCTTAGTATTAAATTTATATCACCATAACAAACTTCAGGGGGTTCTCTGCCACAAGTTGTGCATTTTTTTTTTCTTCATGTTACTTAAGGATTCTTTTTGTATCAAGATAGATTTTTGGGATGCATATACAAATATTACTGCCTGTAATCTGGATATCAGTATGTAAATATAAGTATAATCTTTATATATTAAAGAAGTAAAACTGTAAAGCAACTTTTTAAGGTTCTGGGGGAGAGGGTGTTTGGTTTTTAGTTTTGTCTTGTCCCGTCCCCCCGCCCCCCATCAAAACCGTATCTTTCAATAGTGTTCACCTAGCACTCCATTGTTTTAGCGAACTCATGTACTGACTACCAAGATAATTGCACTACAGTGATACAGGGTAAGGCACAGATCAGGAAGACAGCTCTCTGAGTTCTATAAAGCTGGTATGTTTTGACTCTGCATCAGCTAAATGTTTTCAGAGTCTGCAGTCTGTAGGTGCTGTGTCTGCAGTAGCTACAGTTCTCTTGATGCACAGAATTTCTAGCAGCAGGCTGATGCTGGGGTACCCTATTCTTTTAGTGTTAAACTACAGGAGACATTCCCTGGACTTTCTCCTAGAAGTTGGCCAGTCTTTCAAAAATCAAGTTTTGCACATGTTACCAGATACTTAATAATTATTAATTTTGCATTCCTAACAATTTTGAGCATATCTATGCCATTCATCATGTTTTTATGGCTTCTGCAAATAGTAGTGACCTTATATGTTCTGTGAAGTCAGCTAGTTTATGTGTGCCCCTTATTTCTTACAAATGCAAGTCACCTGTGGTTTATTGTATCCAAAGACAAGCCCAATTCACTACTTTGATGCTTAGTGAACTTTGGATCAACTCCTTGATCTCATATGTTTAGCTGCCATGCTGAGATTAGGAGATCTGATTTGCTTTGGCCTGCAGAAAAATGTGGATCACATGTAAAGGAAATACTGGGGGGGCTAATTTTGATTTGTACTAAAGCTTCAAATCCTTCTCCTTCCAGCAGGCTTCTGTAAATGCTTTACTTTTCCACAATGGACTAACTCTGATAGATAGCTGCCCTCTCCGTCCTGCAACATCAGGCATTGGAGCCTGGTCTCTGTGGCTGTGAAGTTGTACAGTAAGTGCTTTATAGCACGGCTGAGTGTTGACTTCGTATGAGCTTCCTTAGCCAATGTGGTCCTTCAGCTCTGCGCTCACCTCCCTGACGAATAAACACTGAGCTTCGGCTTTCAGGGTTTCAGAGTACCATATAGTCCAAGGCAATCCTGAAGTTTCCCGTGCATTTTGTAGGAGTGTGGGGATACACCATGTATCTGGCCCTTCTACACCCCACAGGGTTTCTGCGTTATTCTTCTGACTTCAAACCCTGGGATCTTGATTTTTCTCCTACCTTGCTTGGTCAGTGCTGGCAGACCTGGAGGCCACCCTTATAGCAGCCACAGCTTGTTCATTTATTTTTTAATCTGTGACTACTTTGAAGATCATTTACTAACAACCTTCACAGAAACAGCTTTCTAGCATTACTGCTGAATTTGGAAGTCCTCTATGCTCCTAGTTACTCAGCTATCTTCAGGCCTGTTGTTTTTTTTCTTTTTGCTTTTTCTCCCCTTGACTCCAAGCTCTAGTTTGTATGTTGCTTTCATTCTCAACTTCAGTTTTCTTTTTTGTAGTTGTAGCTCAGAGACATCACTGACTGCATTTATGGGTATGTAGAGAGGGAGAAGTTGGTCACAAAGTCCAAGTCATGTACACCATTTATCTGCATGCATGGAAGCATGAAACTCAGCACTAGGCGAGGTGGCAAACACTAGAGGTGACAAGCACTGGGCGAGGTGGCAACCATCACTAGATCCATATCTGGTGTTATCTGGATGCCTGGAGGAGTGTGAGATGAGGCGGAGGTCTCATGGTCCCACTCCCCCATTTCTTTCCGCCTCAAACAAAGGAGCCATTACCTCTACCCATGCAGGTGTGAATAAACGGACTTCGTGACATTAACATAAGTGATAAGGTTGTCTATACTCATCCCCACCTGCAGATATGCCTTGGTGACGTAATGCAGAAATTTGAGTAATAACTAAAGACAAACACCCCAGGTGGTCTAATCCACTCAGGCACACTCCTGCCTGCTGTCATGTACATCTGGGAATAAAAACCCTAGGATTCATGCTAGAAAGGGGGAGTTACGTCTCCAGCCATGAACTGATGAGAACCTTCCCCTTTGGTTGGAATGCTGGCCAAGGTAACTTACATGGGAGCCCTTATTTGGGGGGATAGGATGAACTCGGAACCATATCGATGAACTGGACGGATTGACGAATTCGCTCCCTCTCCATCCCCACCACTCGGGTCACCTTGTGGGTAAGATTATTTACCTCAGCTAACGCTGAGTGATATATTTTCTCCTCAGGTTCATATTCCCTGAGTGTATTTTATATATCTCCTCAGGTTCATTTCTAGGTTTCCCTGAGTGTATTGGTTTTGCTCCACTGTATTTCTGTTCAAATGGGCTTGTCTATTTGCCGGGCGGCCAGGCTCACTGTGGGCAAGTTGTTATTGGTGTTTGTGTGTTTCATAGTGCATTGTTGTTGGTATATTAGTTATATAACCTTTAGTGTACCTGTAGCTTTTAATTTATCACTGGCAATTCAAAAGAACCTGTAAATGTTGCTGTAAATAAACGATTACTATTTGTTTCCCGATTTGCGTCTGTCGCATATTCGGTGCTGGCCTCACAAGACCAAATTTATTTTCCCCGTTTTTGCAACAGGGTATATGTATTCCCTGCTTTCTTGCTCTTTGTAGCCTGAAGGCAGCCTAAGTTCATAATTACACTATGGGCAAGATGGGAAAAGAGAACTGTTCGCTCCATGAGCTCAGCAGCATTAACCATGCCTCTCTTTGTTTATTTTTAATGAAGAAAGATGGGGAAAAACAAGTAACATCTGTCTCTCACCTGTATTGATTTATCGGTTTTATGGAGGTGAGAAGCTAAAGAAGAGGGAGAAAAAGAGGCAGCCATTCCTTTCTGTGATCTTTTCCACCTCCAGTCCTGGAAAGAGGATTCCAGAATTTATTTTCCTTCACCCCAGTTGTTTTCCCCTCTCCCCTAGCCTTGCATTACCAACAAGTTTAAAGAGAAGGAGGAGGGGGTAGAAAGATGAAGCAGTTCTTAATCCACCATTCTCCTCATTGCAGCCCTTCCTCTTACCTTCCTGGCAGAAGAATGCTGCTTTCTTGCTTTTGGGGTTTCTCAGTTGCTAGGAATTCAAAATATTTGTGGCTTTTTCAAAAATAATTTTAGAAATTGCATCAGTGTGAGGCCCTGGGGCTGTAAATGCCAAGTGTTACCTAAGTGGAATACTTGGCAGCCCAGCATGGCACTGTGCGATGGGAGCGGAACCTGGGGCAAAAGGAGCCAAGCACCAAGGGTAGAAGGGCCTCCAGCCATTTCTGAGTCAGAGTCAGGCAGAGGAGCAGTGCCCTGATTGCAGAGTCTCGGTTGGCTGCTGCTGGAGATGAACATTTGACCCTCACAAGAAGCAGCCCACACACAGATCTTGGTGGCAAAGGGAAACCAGAGGCTACACGGAGAGGTAAGCAGATGAGGTGCAGAAACTTTTGTGCAGTAGGAAGAAAAGGGTTTCCTGAAGAGGGACCAAAGCAGAGGGAGACCCAACTAGCCTTCCACCTTTCAAGCCTGCTGGTTGCCACCGGAGTCTGGGCAAATGCAACAAGTTGGGGGTTTTTTTTAACCCTGTGCAGAACTGTCCTACCTAGCAGATTCAGAAATTAATGATGAGCACAGCCAGGAAACAAGGAAACTTTGTCACAGGAGTCTATGGACAAAGAGCTCCTCACTGGGAAATAAGTGGAAAAAAACAAGAGTTGTCATCCCTCCCTCACATGGGCATAACATGCAACTCTGTGGAGAAACACACAAACTAAGGGAATCCTGCCATCTCTAGGGAAGGCTTAAGATGTTAAAATTTCTGTTTTCTTTGGCATGTGAAGGAAATATTTTTTGTTTTTTTAAAACCAGTATTTCAGTAATGCCAGTAGGAGGATTTACAAATCATACGTACGATAATGAGGAGGGTAGAGTCTGTGCACATGACATCTGTGAGAAAGAATCTGGAGTGTTTGAATATGTCCTAGCCATTTGCTGTAAACACATAAGTTTGTTAAGGTAATGCTCTTTACAACATATTGATCATTTGGCTGTTCTGTTTCTCCTCCAGAATTTGGATGCCTGTTCTCAGCAGAAATTACTCTTCTTCAGTCATTGTGAAGAGCCTCTTTATTATCTAAGGAAAGAAATTTACATTGTCAAGAAATGCTACTCAAGCAGAAGAGAGATAGGGTTTTTTTAAAATCTTTTTTTCCCCTCTCATGCCAGCTGTCCTTGCTAACAGCTACCCAGTAGTTCATGTAATGGTCTGACTGCTTTGGTCCTCAGCACTGCCTGGAATTCTGAGAAAGTTTGGCTAAACCGGCACAGGATTAGTCACTTTCAGTGATGGAAAAATGTTCCAGGATATACTCATAAATATTGTTCAGTACCATTTTGCAACTGTATACATGAAGGAATTCTCCTGGTGCCATCATAACGTCCTAAAACTAACACTGGGCTGCTGCAGTGCAGTTGTTCATACATAGCTCTGGGGAAATTTTTATGGCCTGTGTTGCAAGCTTCTCAAAATCCAAACCAGAAATTTCCCCTGTTGGTCCAGTTAGGGCCCTAATGTCTTGCTTCATTCTGTTCACAAAGACTTGAGGGTCCAGGGCTCCATTTTCTTTGGGCCTGACATGGAGCTCAAAAGTGATGCATGTAGGACAGCTTGGGCTGTGCTTCTCCAGGTGCCTTGGAGAACGCAAGTGTAACACAGACCTGAGGGAGATGGGCATGTCCTGCTCTGACCGCTTCTACCTTTCTAGGGGTTTGCTTACGGGAATGCTGAGCTGGTCAAAGTTTTCTGTCCTACTCCTTCCTCTAGGCAAGCTCCCTTCTCCACTCCCATAATGAATTAGGGACAGATACCCGGACTGCAGAGACATTTATTGATGAATATGTGTACCCTACATCCTCTTTCCCACCCCACTATTTTCTTTCGAAAACTATTTTGTTCTTGTTTACATCTGGTAAGTGCAGACTGAGCTTTTGAAATCCTGGATAAAGGAGGAGGATTCCTTCCTTTTATTCTCCAACAACAGCCAGGAAAGGGGGAGGTTTTAGCTGACCACACAGCTACAGGGGAAGAGTATGGAAAGGATTTAGGATAGCGGGAAAGCTGGAAGGAAAGGAGGTGACAAGGATGAAGGAAGGAGTTGTAGAGTGAATGCGATTAGGTCATTTGAGCTTTTAGTGAGTCAGTGCAGTGCACAGAGGTGAGGGATGTGACATCTGGGTCAGAAGAGAGAAAGTAGTGGGGACTTGGAGTATGAGTCAGAAGCAGGATAGGTTAGGAGGATACTCAAGGCTGCAGAGACCTCTGGCTCAGGAGGGACTGTGATTACCAATGCACAATTCTCGTCCCTACTCACCCACCCTTCTCACTTGGACACCTTGAAGCAGGACTCAGGAACAAGAGACACCCAGACCCACTTCCTTGCCTCTTCTTTCTGTCCCTTCCATTTGCTCCAGACCAGGAAGAGCCACCTGCCAAACACTCCTACCATCCTCACCTTCTCTCTTACTCCTACGCTGTAGAGGTGGCACACCAAGCAACACTGCAGAAACGCAGACTCATGGGGTTCAAAGTTCTCGGTGCTCCCTGTTCCCTGCAAGAGGAATGTTTGAACTTGGGCTGACTGCTTCTCTTAGGTAAACTTGGGCTCTAAACACATGTTCAAACATGCAGAGCACAGTTCAGAGCACAGTTCAGAATTATAACAATGGTTTTGATCATGATTTGTTGTTTCTGAATATAAACTGTGGTAGTGGGAGATAAGAACAACTCCATCCAGTTTTCTGTACATTCCCATAGTGTTTGCCATTACTGCAGGTGCAACACTGCATCAAAACACACTACACTTCTACTTTTTTTATTAAATGTTCATGATTAACGAAGTCTGATTGTGTTTTAATAACTCTGTAAAATGAGTTCTACAGAAATTACTAAACACAATCTTTGCAAACACGGCCTACTAATTTACTCTCAGGTAATGTAAGAGCATATCATCATGGCCTTGCAAAACCTATTAATATATGATAATTCTTAAAAAATATTATATGCATGTTACAACCAGAAACAAGCACTGTGCATTGTTTTAAATTAATCTGTGTTCTTTAGTGGTGAATGATTTGTTAGAAACATTTACTAAACACTGGATAGGAAGACATGTCAGTGTATATGCATGTTCCAGCAAGTATAAACTAATCTTGAAAAACAATATGTTTCTCTCGTCAGTGGAATAGATAGTTCCCACGTAGGCTGTACTTTCAGAAGTTGCTGTGACTATATCCTTAGGCCAGTTTTAATATTTCTATTTGTTTCAGTTATGTTTTGTGTTTCAATACTGCCAATTTAAAATTGATAATTTGTAAAAGTAGAGCAAGAAAATGAACAAAACACAGAACCTTTTAGTGCAGAAGCTTAGCCTGTAAATGCGGCCTGCAAGCAAGCAGCTGTGGAGTTGTTTGTGTCATACAAAGAGAAATACAAACTCCCAGGCAGAATGTTGATGAAAAATAACTGAGATGCATTTACATGACCTCAATAAAGCACATCTGCTGTTAAAGTAATATGAAAAGTACTGCAAACTGTTTTTCCAGGGCCCGGAGCACAGAAATAAAGGTTTGGGTGGTATGCGATTCCGAGATATGAAGTAAGAAACTCTCTGAAGGAGCTCAGTACAGCAGCCTGAGGTCCATCTTGTTGATCTTACAGCATTTTTGTAACAAACTGTTAAGGTTTGTGTATGCTTTTGGCCTTGTTTACTTGGCCTAGCTGGTGCTCTGTTAAATAAAATGGCATTCAGGACTGAAAAAAAACTGAAGGTGGAATTGTACTCACATCTGTGACATGCGATTTAATCTCCTATGCAACTCGGGCAAGGCATCTACTCGTTTGTTCGCTTTACAGTAAAGTGCAAAACTATGGATGTTATACAGTGGTAAATAAAACCAAGGAAAATCAAACAACTTTACCTTCAGGTAAATTTCAGACTTACTTATCCCTCTTCAATGAGAGTCCTCTTGTCTACTGAGGACATTCAGGCTTATGTTTGCCTAAGTCCATTTTCTGCACTAAGCCCAGTATCATGTAGCACAACATGCTACTGATCAATCTTCTGTTGCTTTTTTATAGAATTGTCCAGTTGAAATCCTTCATGCTAGTATAGCAATCTTCTGTATTTCCAATGTTCACAGTGCCCAACAGTAAGCTGTTGCTACAATCCAGAACAAGATACTGAAGCTCTTGATCCTACTCTGTTATATGGTAGAATTACAGAATGTTTACATGCAGGTATGTACCCAAACATATTATTCCATTTACCTTCCAGATATTTGAAAAGCAACCAAGTTCAGCTTTGCAGGTAGGTGAATACTCAAAGTCAGGACTCTGAGAGTCCCAGGAAAACACTCACTCACTTTGTGCCCTACTGCCCTGAAAAACACCTCCCTAGAGCTTTTGCAATAGCAGATGCAGGTGAAAACACGCATCACTAAAGTAATAAACATCCCTGATCTAGTGAGAGAAGTGGATTGGGAAAAATCTTCACTTTTAAATATTTCTATTTTTAAGTTTCTGCAAAGTAAAACATGGGAAAACTTAATTATTTGTTGCTAAATCATGTCCTGATATGCACAAACATGACTTTCATTGACCTTCTGAGGAAGGGTTATGGACTTCACTGAGCACAGCAAAGAATAGCATAGGCTTGGAGTGGGAAAGTTAAGCAATGGGGACTTCGAGATTTTTATTACCAAGTCAGAAGTATTTGATGAGCAAAAAATGACCTGTTATCTCAATGTTGGGGTGTGGAATAGATAAAAACAGAGTAAAAACTATAAATCAGCAGTATCAACACAACAACACAAAGCCAAAGAAATAGGAAAACTATGGAAAAAGATAAATAAAATCAGAAATGTCAGGAAGACAACAAAAGATATGACAAATAAGGTTTGAAGGCTGTCTGTGAAGACAAAGCAGGACTTTTATAATTATGTCAGGAGCAAAAGGTCTGTGAGAGACTGCTTAAGCCAAAGGGAAGTTTTTCATGGATGCTTTAGACAGTGCTGGGAAACAGAGCAGTTTCTTTACCTCAGCATTCACCAGGAAAAAAAAGGAAAAGCCTGCCAGAACCAAAAAGACCTTTTTGTAGAGAAAAAAAATGGAAAATGACTGAAAAATAAGTCTGGCTGCTGCAGCTGCCAGAAGAGTATAAGGCTCAGCAGATCTGTTCCAGGGCAGCTGGCACTCTCCCTTACTCCCCCCCCCAAAAAGTACAGATGACATGTAGTGACAGGAGGACTAGCAAGAGCCAACTGCAGTACCTGTAGTGCCCCAGCACAGTATTGGTTATACCCAAAGAGCAGCTCTCTCTTCCCTGTCTTTATGCATGCTGTGTATGGGGTTTGATTTTGGTATTTTTTTTTTGTTTGGGGTTTTTGTGTGTGTGTGCAAAGCCTTTAGATTTAACTTTAATTGAAGTCCTCCTTCTGCTTGCTTTGCTTGGTCTTACTCAGACAGCACAGTGTTCTCATAAAATGACGGATTTTACGCTCATCCCCATTTGTATAGGCTCTGGATTTACCCAGAATCTCTGGGGTTCAGATAAACAGGGTCATGTTACATTAATAAATAAAACCATGCATGACTAACTTGTGCATCTGATGGGAGAAAATAAGGTGACACCAGGGGTTGCAAAGCTCATAGTCACAAATTGAACAAGGTTAATGAAATTGCACAGGGCAAGAGAGTTTATTACTACTGCTGCTCCTGGACCATCACCCATGAAGAGCATAACAGAATACTTTATTTAAACATGGGATAGGTATGGTTTGTGCATGCAAAAAGGGAACTTTTTTTTCTGCTTGTATGCCAACCCTGATTTGGAGAAAGCACTGCTAGGCATCAGCACAGAGGCAAGCAATGACTGAGAAGGGAATACTGCAGTCACAAGCCCCTTCTTGCTAGCAGGAGGTAAAGCAAAGGTATTAAGGCTTCCACTAACAAGAAGTGCAGCACGTGTTTCTATTCACTGGATACCCTCTCCCTGACCAAATCTAAAGTCTGCTAAATCTGTAAGCTAATTAATTGCATGACTTACTGAAAACATCCACTCTATTTCATAGCTTTAGCTAGTCTAACTTTAGTTTCTGATTATTAACTCTTTGGTGAGTGAGGGCAGTCTCAAAAGAAAGGAGCCAAATGGACTTCTTTTGTGCTTTCTGGAAGTCTTTTCCCTGGAAATTAGATCAAGACCCTTCATCTCCTGAAATGTGAATTGCTGCTCTTTGACACTTCGGCAACTGAGAGAAGCAGGATTCAAAACAGCATCTTAGAGGTGAAAGGCTACATATCCTGTTGTTAGTGGGAAAACTTTCATTTGCAAAAGCAGTAGTATTTGTCAAGAGGCTGGAGAAGTTTTGACATCAGGAAAAGCCTTTGTGAAGCCCACCATAGTAACAGAAAAGTATTCACCTTGATTTAAAGCATTGTTTTTACAGTGAAATCTAAAAATGGAGCAAGACTGGGTTGTAAATTAAATGCAGGAATTGTGACAAAGTAACAATTTATATGAGGAAATGGAGATACCACAAGGATTGGGTTCCAAGGCAAACTTGTCTTGTGAAGAGGATATGAAGTTAAGTAATGGTCAAATAAACCAGGGATTTTTTTGTTGTGTTTTTAATACTGCATTTAAGGAAGGAAAAAAAAAAAGAAAGATAAATAGCAGAAGTACAGGACTGCCTGACATTCAAGCAAGGTTTGCTTGTGATTCATATACTGAAGAAACTGCTGAAAAGTTTATCCCTGTGAAGGTATCACCTCTAGGATGTTGCTAAGATGAGGAAAAATGTGGCTTATTGATTACCTTGCCTGTGAATCAAACCAAGGAATGCAGGAATGAAAATTTAATCTAGTTGATCCTATTTGACTTGGGACATTTTCTGAATTTTTGCTCTTGAAACAATTCACTTTCAATAAAGAGTTACTGTTTTTGATCTGTATGGTTCGGTTTGTGTGTTTTTTTTTTCTTTGCACTGCTTTTTTCTCTTTTTTCTCTTAGTTCTTGTAGAACTATAAAAACTCAACAAGATTGCAGTTTGGTGATGATTTTTGTGAAGAAGGCTGAGCTGCTGCAGCTTAAATGCTGAGGAGATGCAGAAGAGAAACAAATTTCATCCTTCTCAGTGCTACTTGTTTGGTAACAACTGACTGCACAGTCCTTTTGCCACCCTTTCTACTAGGTTCCAGCAGTAGCTGGGGTGTTGTACGTGCACAATAGGAGGTCAGGCAGTTTGCTGAGCTTTGCTTTTTTTGGTCTGAAATCATGGCTTTCCTGCTTGATTGAACAGAGATGGTCAGGAGGTCCTGGAGCAATTTTCCAAATAAAAGACTTTTTTTTGTAATCCAAATATATTGCAAGAATGTTTCAGCAGAAGATGTTTCCTGTAGTGTGGAAATTCAGATTAACATGCTGAGAGAGACCTGCAAAGAAGCAGAGGCTGGGTCGATACAGACTGCATCACTGTGTCCCATGAGGTGACCCAGTAGCACTAGTGTAGAGGTCACAGTTTCTGGTAAAGCTGCCCATTGAAATCAAACGCTTGCCCTGAATCAGGTAGGGCTGGGATTTGAATGAGAGATCTTTCTTGGTTTATTTTCTTTCTTTTCCCATGTAAATGCCCTAATTATTTCAAGGCAACTCTTTTGCTCTCTTTTCACCAAAAATAATATCATCTTCCATTTAAAAAATCTTGACTTTGTCCCTGTATGGAAAAAGAAAACTACAAGATCAGAAGTTTCATTTTTTTTTTCACTAAGGTCTAGTGCTAGCAGTGTTACAGATGTGGAGCAGGAGATCAACATTTGTGTCTTTAAGCTTGTGCCTGAATCTTCATCCCAGCAGATAGTTCAGCTAATTTATTAATTGTAGGTATTTTTAAATCAAGTAATAAAGCCATCAGAATACCATGATCTCCCTTCACCTTGCTCCTCTCTTTGGCCTCAAGTGCTTTCCCTAGGGATGACCTTACCAGACGTAGCATAACCAGAAGAAATGAGCTGAACATGGAAACCTCCATGCATTTGACAACTTGTGTGTGGGACGGCAACGTCAGGGTGTTCCTCTGCGGGCTTTGGGGATCCTTTGAATGAAAAAGTCCCCAAACGTTCCCTTCTCCCTATTCTGTAGTTCTGAAAAAGCAAAGCATTAGCTGCAACTTCCCTTCCTCGCATCTTCCTGAAGTTTGAGAAGCATTTACTCTTCAGCAAGTTCCTAGGCCAGGATCTATACAATTGAAGCTCCTCAGGGTTCCCCCCACCTACCTACCACCATCAGCAGCTTGACTCTAGGTCTGCCCAGCAGATACCCCTGTGTGCTGGCGGACATGGGTGCAGTCACCCAAGAGGGAAGAGGAGCACTGGAAACCCTTCCTCTCCCAATAGCGCCTTTTTGCTACCACCTAGTGGACATAAGCAAGTGTAATAAAACAGACTGCTGTAGCGGGAAGGATTTCAGTAACCGGGACAGAACGTGGAGAACTGGGTACAGAAATTGCTGCTGAATTTCTTTGCTGTAAGGTTTTGCTTTGCTGTTCCTGGGCCCTGACCCTGCTGCTATAACTACTGGTCCATGGTACAGTGCAGGCAGGCCAAGGCAGAGCTATGTCATGCTCTTATCTGAGATCTGCCAGCCATGATACTACAGCTCCTTCATCTGGTGCTTCTTGGTGCCTAATGCTTGCGTGTGCTTGGCTGCTTTGGGGTGATGTGTGCTGTAAAACTGATTGAGATGCCAGAAGATCCCAAATACTGTTTATATTGAAGGAAAGACCACAGCTATCTTCTGACATTGCACTGGGTTTCATCAAGAGATCAGAGGAACCTTTGCTTAATGTCCTGGACCATGACATGAGGGCTATGCTTCAGGAGCCATCAGTCAGCACTAGCAAAACACTGTAGCAACTTGTTTGAAGGCAGCAGAAGTGTACGTCAAGTCAAGGACCTTGGTTGATATGCTGTGAATGGTGGCCCTTGGCCTATAGAGATTACCACCTCTCAAATGGAGAGAGCATTTTTGTCTTAAACTAGATGTATACAGCAATACTGTAAGTACAATAAAGCATTAAGAGAAACAGTTATAATGAAGCACGTAAGCCTTGGAAGCCTTTTGGCCCTCCTAAGTGTTGAGGAGGGGATAGTTAATATATGTAAAATAATATGTAAACAATTGCATAGTAATTACAACTGTAGAGTAGATGCCATTTTGTTCTTTCTCCAAGGATTTTTTTTAAGAGATAAACACAGACACTGACCTGAGCCAACCATATGAGTCTTAGCATTAGGCCTGTATCTTCCATGAGGAATAATATAAGGCCAGACAGTTGCTAATGTATGTATACGCAGCTCTAGTGATTTCCATGCACCACCACTGAGAACCTGGTTGGTTCTGTCATGTTGATTCCCATTGGTTTTGTTGTTTTATTCTATGCTAATAAATCTGGGCAACAACAACAAGCAGCAAAAGCAATGCTGGGATAATTACGTGTTTGTTCTCTCTTAGTAATTTATTCTGTTATTTCATGTATATGATCAGCATTTACTTTGCACTTCTCTATTTAAAATCATATTTATTCAAGAATGTGAATAAGTACTGATACCCAATGTTTTAAAACTACTACCAGAAGAACAGCTTCTTTTAATGAACGCAGAATAATTTTTCCTAGCACTTCAATTTAAAAAGTTGATATTGAACATTAAAAAAAATAAGTGGATAGAATACAAAATTCCCTCTGGAAAGAAAAAGCAATAGTCAGAAAACCTAAAATTAAACTCTGAAATCCATTTAATGAAACAGGCATTAAATATACAGGAAGACTTGATCCATTTTTGGCTCAATGCACTACATAAAGTTTCTAAAGAAAAGGATTTTCTTGGTATTGGTCCAGAGCTGCCTTTTCAGTATCCCATGGTCTGAAGACACAGATGCATTTGTGTAGATCACAATAATATCAAGATAATATATTTCACTCCATGCATGTGAGTGAATTAAAAACAAATTGAGATCTATCCAATCAGTTCTACAGCAAAAAAGTCCACCTCCATAAATGTATAATTAAAGAGTCTCTGTATATGCAATTTTACATTCATTTTATAACTTATTTACCCCAGAACTACTAACATACATCCATCTCATAAGGGAAACAGGAATCAAAGAAAGAGAGAGTACATATTCATCTAATGTAATGTAAATTGTACTTCAGGCCCTAATCCTGGAATTCAATCCCTTCAGGCCTCTGCAGTCAATCCACAAATAAGTCTTTGGGAGATCAGTGTCGGGACTGGCTGCATCTGCAGCTGGGAAAAGGGAGCTGTAATCTAAACTCGTATTGTGCAGCTTTCCAATGTTAGCTGTGTGAATTACAGAAGTGAAGATTAAAGCTGTCTAGCTCTTGGGTTTATCAGTCAGTGAGTGGGTTTTAGAAAATGTATGTTGAAATTCAGTGTGCATGTGATAAAAACCATACTTATTGAAGGAGAATATGTTTTTTGAAAGGTGAATCTTGGCTCATATAAACAGATGGCATAGATTTAAGATTTCAGTTCTATTTAAATCCAAAAAGATAAACTAATCTGGATTGTGACTATATTAGTCATTTACAAAACCATAAAATAAGAATAATTCACAAAACAGTTACAGTCTTTCTAACATGAATTGAAGATTATGAACCAAATATTATGGTGGCTTTTCTCCAGGAAAAACTACTGAGATTAACACAGAAATCTTTAAGGTAATAATCTAAAACGACAGCAGAGGGTGCTATCTTTTCTCCTTCGGTTCGTGGTGTTATACCTGAATCTGTGGCTCTCTTACCTCTTGTGTTGTTACTCAATAATCTTGAAAAAAAAAATTCTGAAATTCAGTGGAAGTTATCCAGAAGGGAGTTAGAGACCACTGATAAAGAAAGAAAATATACACTGGTATGTATTTAAGGCAATACAATATGGTTGTGGTAAATGGAGCAAAGTCTAGCT
>NW_010205594.1:0-426 GCF_000695765.1 Mesitornis unicolor
TACATGCCAAAGTCCTATTGTCCTGACAAAGAAGCATAGGAACAATCTAGATTCAAAACCGAGGCTCGATTTAATGCATTTATTAAATGGCCACTTCCATTCAAATTTGCCCCAAATTATATTCCAGAGCCAATCTAAATTGTTACCCATATCTACAGGGAGAGCTGTTCTGGGGATCCCTTGAGTGGGGTATTGTGGTAAAGGCAAACAGGTAGTCATATGACAAAAGTTAACCATATAAGCAAAACTTTGTATCATCTTATAGATCACATTGTTTGGTTCAGTATGATTTACAATTGGGGAACCATCAATGTGTTATTCAAAAGCTCAAGGTTGTCTATTCCATCTCTCTAGATAGAGATACTTATGCCTGTGGCTATTTTAGAACTAACAACAATTACAGCTACGATATAGCACTTATTATTA
>NW_010205595.1:0-2663 GCF_000695765.1 Mesitornis unicolor
GTGGCCGGCCCAGCCCTAAACCACAACATATCTTCAGCTTCATCGGTTGTCCTTTTGGTGACCCTTCTTTTGGAGCATGCGTAGAGGTAGTCTGGTTTCATAACCTCCACCTGCAGACTTGGCTTGGTATACATCATTGTTCTTGTTCCTATACATCCTCTACCTTAAACAAAACAGTTCTTCAAATTGTCTTAAACTGCACAATTATCCTATTTAATGACTTACCCTACCTGTCAAGTATACATAGTTTATGACCTTGTATACTAAGTTTTAAGTGCCCTAAGGCATTTTCCATTAGCTTTGGAGTGTTTTTTGTACTTTTCCATTATCAACAAAATGCCATGCCATGTCCTTCTGACCTGCCGCACTCCCTGTGGGCTGCTTTTCTACGTGAGGGGTTTTGAAAGGATTTATATCCTTGGCCATCCCAAATCGATACATATAAGTTTTATCAGTATTCTTTTACTTGTATTTTTATTGTGTTATATAGAAGCCTCACTTTTATTCTTTTCCTAGCTTCATTTGCACAGTGTTACATGTAACTCCTTGCCTGGTGAGATCAAATAGGCCTTGAGATGGTCTGTTAAGCTTTCTGGGCACATCCCTGATAACAGTGGCTCAAGACATTAAGATAAGTGCCAAAGAGGACTCTGGTGTCAAGATAAGCACACCTGGGAGTTGGTTTAAACTGACACTCCAGGGCTAATGCCAGGACCATATATGGCCAAAGGAAACCCTAAGTTCAACTAGCGGACAGTGTGAGGAAGACTATGCATGACCACCAGAGGGGGAGAAGACCCTAACTCCAAGTTTACTATGCATGCTTGGACTATGTAAAAGAATTCGGGGAAGCCATTAGCATGAGACTGCCTTTTCCAGGAAATCTGATGAATATGTATGTTTTTCCTGTATATAAGTTCTTTCCATGAACTCTGAGTCTTTCTCCCATATATGGTCTTTCCTGTCCTGTAACTTTTATTTGTAGATTACTCCAGTTTCCTTATCTTGATCTCAACCAGTGTTCTGCTGGTTTGTCTGTAGTCCATCAGAATGTACTAGGATGTATTTGTACTAGGATGTATCAATGTACTAGAATGTATCAGTCACAGTTACAAAAATCATGTCCTTGAGTGCAGTTCTTGTTTGAGGACCCTTACTTACAACAGCAACACAGAATTGTGCATCCTCAGACAGACAGAGGGCTCTGCTTAAGGCTTTTCTTCTCATTGTTGAGCAGAACCTGCCTTTTGTTATGCAGAACCAGCCTTACCACAATGTTTCAGACATCATTAACTCTTTCAGTCTCTCACAGGATGCCAGTTTGATGCAATGATTTCAGGAAAGAACAAACTGTTTCCTAGGCTGAACTAGGCACCTCAAAAATACACAATATAGTGTACAACTTGATATTAGCAATTTGTTTTGCTTGAACAGGATAAAAACTGTTCTGTCAAGAGCTTACAAGAGGATAAACAAGTTAAATACATATTATGTTATGCTATAACACTCTGTGTACTCTATGAATAAAGTAGCTTATAAAAATGACAGACAAATGTTAGCAAAACTCTTTTGAAATGTCTTTGTTAGGTTGCCAGCCCTTAATATTTTAAAATGGAATAAATTTGATATAAATATATCTAATAGTATCTCACAAGCACTTAGGTTGTAAGGGGCCTCAAACTCACTCAAGGACATGATCTTTGTAACTGTGACTGATACATCCTAGTACATTCTGAAGGACTACAGATAAACCAGCAGAACACTGGCTGAGACCAAAATAAGGGAGCTGAGGAAAAGGGTCCAGGAAAGACCATGTATGGGAGAAAGACTCAGAGTTCATGGAAAGGACAGTAAGAGTGCCTCTTCAGAACCACAAGGGACCACAAGAGATCACCAAAGGACCCCTTGTACGCAAGTGCAGTTTGATCTGAGAATGATTCGGCAGATAATTATAATTATATTTAAATTGCTACCAATCATTGTAACTCAGATTATAGAAACTTTTGTGTATGAATATGCCGAGGAAAGTGCCAGTAGTCGTGTGAGCTTGGATGGAATAAATAATGGTCCTCACACCCGATGTCGAATAAAGAATGCCTGCTTCTTAATGCTACATTGGTGTTAGAGGTTTTTCTATTCCCGATTTCAGTGACACTTAGATGTCCATGTCATAGGCTCAAACATTCTGTGCTAAGCATAGCTTAAACACAATACAAAATAATTGTTCCTGCTTCTTTTGTTTTAAGATCTTAGGTGTGATTTTGAAGTTGGTTCCAAAAAAATTCTTTTTAAATTACTTTAGCTACTTTGGATCAGCTTAATTCTACTTAGCAGATTTTGCTTTAGGTTTTGATTTTTATTTTGTTGTTGTTGTTACTTTCTCTTTATAACAATTTTTAAAATGATTATGCATTACTAATTTTTAAATTAGCTTCAAAATGGCATCCATGAATAGCAGTTATTAACAATATGTAACTCTTTTTCTGACAACTTCTAAATCATTTATGAATATTAAAATCTCATGAGATGGGAAGACCTTATTTTTCAAATGTGGAAACTAAAGCAAGGGGAGCTTAAGTCACTTAAATTTGAGTCATAAATTATTTCTCATCCCCAACTTTTTCATATGTGTGGTGGGTTGACCCTGGCTGGATGCCCGGGGT
>NW_010205595.1:2766-8171 GCF_000695765.1 Mesitornis unicolor
GTTACTGTCATGAGTGAAATAGACTTGACTCAGGGAAATTAATTTAATTTATCGGGGAAGGGGGGTTGTGTTCAATTCATCACCTGTTGTCTCTGCTGCTCCTTAATCCTCACACTCCTCCCCTACTCCAGCATTGGGTCCCTCCCACAGGAGACAGTCCTCCAGGAAAAGCCTGGGTCACAGGTCTTGCCAAGAGCCTGCTCCAGTACAGGCTTCTCACGAGGTCACAGCCTCCTTCAGGGCACATCCACCTGCTCTACGTGGGGTCCTCCACAGGTTGCAGGCGAAAATCTGCTCCACCTTGGACCTCTATAGACTGCAGGAGGACAACCTGCCTCCCCATGGTCTTCTCCACAGGCTTCAGGGGAATCTCTGCTCTGGCATCTGCAGCACCTCCCCCCCCCCCCCTTCTTCACTGACCTTGGTGTCTGCAGAGTTGTTTCTCTCACTTCCAGCTGCTGTTGCACAGTGCTTTTTACTCCTTAAATATGTTACCATAGAGGCGATACCACCGTTGTTGATTGACTCAGCCTTGGCCAGTGGCAGGTCCATTTTTGAGCTGGCAGGTATTGTCTCTATCGAACATTGGGGAAGCTTCTAGCATCTTCTCACAGAAGCCACCCTTGTAGCCCCACCCCCTACCAAAACCTTGCTACACAAACCTAATACAATATGACAACTTTCAACAGTGGCATTTTTTAAGGTTAAGGAAATCTCTTTTGGAAAACATTTTAAGTAGCTCAAGTAATGATATTTCCATTAGGAACTAATTCAGTAATTTCCTATAATAAGACAATTTTTCTTATTAAAAAAATGCAAAATAAAATGCACACACATAGAAAACATACTTTGGTTTATGGAATGATGAAATATGAACACTGCTCTAATTTTACAGGTACAAGGAATGGCTTGAAGATGATGATACTACTCTCAAATTTATGTTCTTATGATTATATTAACAAGTATAAAATATTCAGATGATTGACACATAATCTATAAAGAATATCAGAGTGCCATAGTGTCTTGAGTTTATAAAAGAACTGCACACAGACATAAGAGAAAACGAAGGTTAATTCTTTGTAGAAATGTGTACAACACCACCATTGAGAGTTTGTTGTGATACAGAAAGCCACTAAGACCACCTAGAATGAGATCAAGATTTGAGGAAAGGAACATCTTTGTAAGGACTCACTGAATTGGGAGGACATTTGTTTTCAAATCCTTTTATATTTATTACAGTGTATCCAGTAGACCTGATTTTTTTTCTATAGCAAAAGCTTGTTGTTCTACTCAAATCTCCAGTGAAACTTTGCTCAGAGGCAGTGCTCTTCTGGCATTTCAGGTGCTCACTTAAAGGAAATCGGTATACCCTTGGTTTACCTTCAGCTCTCCTGTCGGTGGGGGAAGGGGTTATCAACAGGAGAGCTGAAGGTAAGCCAAGGGTTGGCATGGCATCCCCTAAGTGTGGCAATGCTATTGGGAACATATACACTGCTCCAGGGAGCATGGGAAGTTCAGGAGCACATCTGAGATGCTTGTACACCAATGCACGCAGTATGAGAAACAAACAGGATGAACTGGAAGCATTGGTCTGTTCCCAGAGCTTTGATGTCATTGGCATTAGTGAGACTTGGTGGAATGAGTCCCAAGATTGGAGTTGAGATGGAGGACTACAGGCTGTTCAGGAGGGATGGGCAGGGCAGGGAAGGTGGAGGTATTGCACTGTATTTAAGGGAGAGGTTTGTACAGCTCTTACTGTTAGGGATGATGTGGTTGAGAGCCTCTAGGTGAGGATTAGGGGGATGGGAAGCAAAGCAGATGTTGTAGTGGGAGTCTACTACGGATCTCAGAGCCAGGATGTTAGCGCTGATGAGTTATTCTATAGGCAATTAGGAGAAATCTCTGGATTGGTAGCCCTTGTCCTTATGGGAGATTTCAACTTCCCAGGCATCAACTGGGAATACCGTACTGTTGTGACGAGCAGGTCTGGGAAATTCTTGAAGTTTGTGTAAGATAACTTCTTGTCACAAGTACTCAGTGAGCCAACGAGGAAAGATGCCCTCCTAGATGTGTTATTTGTGAATAGAAAATGACTTGTGGGAGATGTGATGGTAGGTGGCTGTCTTGGCCACAGTGATCACAAGTTTAATATTTTTGGTGTAATGAGAAAAAAGGACAGCAGAGTTGCTACCCTGGACTTCAGGAGATCAAACTTTAAGCTACTCAGGGAGCTACTTAGCAGTGTCCCCTGGGAATCTGCTTTTGAGGAAATCCATGAGTGCTGGTCAGTTTTTAAGAACCACCTTTTAAAAGCACAGGCGTAGGCAATTCCATCATGTCAGGAGGAAAAATAAATTGTATGATCTCTGGAAGCAAGGTCAAGCTTCACAGGAAGATTACAGGGCTGCAGGGAGAAGACATGAAAGGCCAAAGCTCAACTAGAGTTGAAACTGACCAGTGTTGTGCCAGACAACAAGAAGGGCTTTTTTAAGTATGTTAATAGCAATAGGAGGTCTAAAGAAAACATTGGACCATTACCTGTTGAAGATGATCACCTGACAAATAGGGATGAAGAAAAAGCAGAAGTATTCAATGTTGGGGTTTTTTGCCTCAATCTTTAATAATACTGATAGACCTTCGGCTGCCCGGTCCTCTTAGTTGGAGGACCATGACTGTGGGAACAGTGACTTTCCATTTGTGGACATGGAAATTGTAAGGGATCGGCTGTACCAGCTGAATGTTCACAAGGCCATGGTGCCTGATGGGATTCATCCCAGAATACTGAAGGAGCTAGTGAATGTTACCACAGGGCCCCTCTCACCACCTCTGGAGGTGCTGGTTGACAGTAGACTCAACAGGAGTCAGCAGTGTGCCCTGGCAGCCAAGAGGGCATTGTAGATTTCATCAAACACAGTACAAACAAATGAGCTGGTCAAATGAGTTGATTATCCTGCTGTATTTAGCATTGATGCAGCCTCACCTTGAGTACTGTGTGCAGTTCTGAGCCCCATAATTTAAAAAGGATGGTAAAAGTACTTGAATGCATCCAGAGGAGGGCAACAAGGCTGGTGAAATGGCTGGAAGGGCTGGAGGGTCATATGAGGAGTGGCTGAGGACTCTGGGTTTGTCTAGTTTGGTGAAAAGAAGGCTGAGGGGTGACCTCATTGCTCTCTACAGCTTCCTGAGGAGGGGAAGTGGAGAGGGAGGTGCTGCTCTCTTCTCCCTGCTATCCAGTGACAGAATGCATGGGAGTGGTTCAAAGCTGTGTCAGGGGAGGTTCAGACTTGATATTAGGAAGCATTCCTTTACCAAGGGGGTGGTCAAACACTAGAACAGGCTTCTTAGAGGGATGGTCGATATCAGTGTTTAAGAGGCATTTGAGCAATGCCCTTAATTACATGCTTTAACTTTTTGTCACCCCTGAAGTGGTCGGGCAGTTGGATCACTGTAGGTCCCTTCCTATCTCATAGTCAGAAGGCTAGCTTCACTTGAAGGAAGAGACTTGCAACTTTTTAAAAATGCACATTATTAATAATGTCTTGCTTAACCTTGTTATTTATTTGGACACAAACTCAAGACTTTCAGTACTTCTGAAGGATTTTGAGGAGATGGTGATCTCTACACTTACTTCTTCTAAAGTGGATCTAACTTTCATCTCTATTAAGGACTGTCCACTATTATTTTCAAACCTACTTTTGCGTTGATTTTGCCACCAAGTAGAAGAGGGAAAAAAAAATAGAGGTCAGAAGCAAATCAGAATAACTGAACATTCCTCAAGGAAGTAAGGAAGGTTGATTTGACAGAAGAATCTGAAGGACACCTTATAATGGTCTCATGGTATGCACAAAGTCTGAAATAGAACTATGCAAATGTGGTATATTACAGAAACACATGGCTTTACATTCAAACCAAAGAAACAAAGTTTCAGTCAAAGGATTTTTGCTTACTTGGAGAAATTTGTAGCCACAGAAATAAAAGAGGAGCAAAATGAGGTCATTTCAAGACCAGGTATGCTAGAAACTTTATGACAAGAAAGAGGTAAAAAATGCTGTATCCCGTGGGAAGGACCCATGATAGAGCAGAGAAAAGATTTGAGGAGGGAAGAGTGTCATAGAGGAACAGTTATGAGCTCACTGCAACTCCTTCCCATTCCCCATCCCTCCAGCACTGTTCTGCAGTGGGGAAGGAGGTAGAGGAATCAAATGAAGGAATCTAGTAGAGCCTAGGAAGAAGGTGGGGAAGGGGCAAGGTGTTTTTAGCTTTTGTCTTTGTTTCTCACCTTCCTACTCTGTTATTAGTTGGCACTAAATTAAATTAATTTTCCCCAAGTTGAGTTTGCTTTGTCTGTGATAGTAATTGGTAAGTGATCTCTCTGTCTTTATCCTGACTCACAAGCTAAAGTAAAGATTTGTAGGCTAACAGTAGGGAAACTAAGGTAAATAAAGAAATGTTTGTAAATACAAAGTGCAGAAAGAAATATAAAGAAGTTCCAGTATAATGTACAAAAAGGTAACTAACACTTCATTACTTGGAGTTTTCAATCTACTGCTGAACTCAGTCTGTAAAAAAAAAATTAAGAGGAGAAGAATGAGAGTAATTTTCTATGTCGCGTTCATAGTGCTAGGCCCATCCTTGTGAAATACTACTTCTATACTTCTGCCTTATGAAGAGAGGCTGAGGGAGCTGGGTCTCTTTAGCTTGGAGAAGAGGAGACTGAGGGGTGACCTCATTAATGTTTATAAATTTGTAAAGGGTGAGTGTCAGGAGGAAGGAGCCAGGCTCTTCTCAGTGATAGCCAATGACAGGACAAGGGGCAATGGGAGCAAACTGGAGCATAGGAGGTTCAATCTGAACATGAGGAAAAACTTTTTTACTGTAAGGGCTACAGAGCACTGGAACAGGCTGCCCAGAGAGGCTGTGGAGTCTCCTTCTCTGGAGACATTCAAAACCCACCTGGATGCGTTCCTGACCCCCGGAAAGAAGACTATCACATGTAAGGTTGTAAAGTAGGTATGTTTATTAAGCGCGCTTGGCACACGGGGGAATCTTTTCCTCCGAATTCGTGTGTGCCTTCTGTGGCAGCTTGTTTTAACTTTTATACAGTAAAGTGTTGCATATTCATTACTATGCAAAAGCGCCTATGCATATTCATAGCCTTTCCCTGAAAAGGCGGTCTTTTTCCGAGAAGTCCGGTCGCGCCTGCGCAGTGCCTCCTGGTGGTCGTGGGCTGGGGTCTCGGGGAGTCCTTTTCCCTACTAAGCTCTTCACCTTTGTTCCTTGCGCATGCTCCCTGGACCCTTGGCGTTTCTCTCAAAGCCGGCTGCAATGTTCCTGTTGTTATCAGAAGCTGTAAGAGCTAGTGAGTTGTGTTTTAATCCCTTTCCCCCCTCCCCCCTTCAAATCTA
>NW_010205596.1:0-1328 GCF_000695765.1 Mesitornis unicolor
CCAGTCCTCATCAACCGAGGCGAACTCCTCCTCCTGGCTTCCTCTAGGGCCTCAGGGGCACGGGGCTCCTCAGGACAGCCTCCAGCAGAGTAGACAGAAACAAAGAAGGCATTCAGTAACTCTGCCTTCTCTGTATCTTCTGTCACCAGGGCACCCACCCCATTCATCAGTGGGACTACATTGCCTCTGGTGTTAGTTTTCTCTGCTATGTATTTGAAAAAGCTCTTGCTGTTGTCCTTGACCCCTCTCGCTAGATTTAATTCTAAGGAGGCCTTAGCTTTCCTAGTAGCCTCCCTACACCCTCTGACAATAGCCCTATATTCTTCCCATGTGGCCAGCCCCTCCTTCCATGATCTATAAACTTTCCTCTTCCGCCTAAGCTTACCCAGCAGTTCCCTGTTTAACCAAGCAGGTCTCCTGGCTCCCTTCCTTGACTTCCTACGTGTCGGGATGCTCTGATCTTGAGCTTCATAGAAGCAGTCCCTGAATGCTACCCAGCTATCTTGGGCCCCTTGACCTTCAAGCAGCTTTGCCCATGGGATTTCCCTTAACAATTGTTTGAAGAGGTCAAAGTTTGCCCTGCTGAAGTCCAGGGTTGCAACTCTGCTTGTTATTTTGTTTCTGTTTTGTTCATCCTTATGTCTCTTCTGTGCATGTGAAGAGAGACAAGAGAGGGCTCAGAATGTGGTTGTGGTGCTTTGAGGTGGCCGCTTGAGAACTGTTTGAGTGGCACCTCCCAGAATGCAGCCAACATCTGCCATGTCCATGACTTTTTTCCTCTGTGTCTCCACTGTGCAGTTGGAAGACCTATCCCAGTGCCTCAGCATGGAAGCACAAAATCCAGCAGATCTTACCTACAGAAAATGGCATAAAAGACTCCCTTTTCCAGAACTGACCGTCCTTCAGGAAATGCCCAGGGTTAAAAGTGTCAGGTGTTTCCCACTCGTTCTTGTCCATCAGCACAGAATTTAGATTTGCGATCATAACACTGCCCTAAAAGGAGAACAAGAAGAACAAGAAATGTAAACTGCACTTTCTCTGTCACTGACAGCAGGAGGGGCATTTTTATGTTTTATTTTTGTCTCAATTAAGAATATCCATAGCCAAATTCTGCTCCAATTATTTATCCAATACTCCACTGCATTGCCAGTTTTTCCTATTTCATGTCTGTTTGGAGGTGCAATAGTTATAGACCCTCGATTTTCCCTCACCATCATCCTATTTATCTTGGGCCAAAGTTCCTGTGTGAGGCAAGATCTGTGGCTACGAGGGTGTTCACATGAGGGTGTGTCAACCTGCAGCGCTCTGCACCATTCAGTGTGCTGGAG
>NW_010205597.1:0-225 GCF_000695765.1 Mesitornis unicolor
GTTTCTTGCTTTACCGTTCCTGATAATACACAGGTGAAGGTGTAGAATGGTATCTCAAAATAAAAATAATAGTAAAAAAAGAGTAGTAAGAAGTTAGCTAGTACTGCAGAGCCTTTCTTCTTTTCCCATCCCCTTTTCCGAACGCCAACCAGTGGTTGGACCTGGTTTACCGGGTTGACAGCAAAATGCTGAAGTGACGAATTCGGTGTCTCAGACACTTTTTTT
>NW_010205598.1:0-520 GCF_000695765.1 Mesitornis unicolor
TTGGGGCAGACTGGGGACACTGGGGACACCCCAGGGACTCCATGGGGACATTAGGGACATAGTGGGGACACCTTTGGGACATAAGGGACACCATGGGGACACATTAGGGACATGGCAGGGACATTGGGGACACCCCAGGGACACCTTTGGGGCAGATTAGGGACATAGGGGACACCCTAGGGACTCCATGGGGACATTGGGGACACCCCCGGGACATTGGGGACATCATGGAGACAGCCCAGGGGCTCCATGGGGATATTGGGGACAGCCTGGGGACATCAAAGGGACACTGGGGACACCAAGGGGTCACCTTTGGGGCAGACTGGGGACACTCAGGACACCCTGGGGACTCCATGGGGAGATTGGGGACACCACGGGGACACCATGGGGTCACCTTTGGGGCAGACTGGGGACAGTGGGGACACCACAGGGACACTGGGGACACCATGGGGACTCTATGGGAACATTGGGGATACCCCAGGGACATAGGGGACACCCTGGGGACACCTTTGGGGCAGAC
>NW_010205599.1:0-1771 GCF_000695765.1 Mesitornis unicolor
AATTATATATATAATTATATAAATAAATAATATAAAAGTAATTATTAATTTATTTTCAAAATAAAAGTGAAATATAATTATTTCTGCAGAACAAGAACTTGCTAGAGAGAAGTATTAGTGTGTGGTAAAATCTCAGTGATTATCAGACTTTTCTAAGACAGCTAAGATAAACAATCTTGCTGGGAAGCTGATATATATGTGTTGTGGTTTAGCCCAGCAAAACCAGGACAATGTGCTGTTGAAAAATCATCCATAACAGATTGAAAGAGGTAACTGCATTGTACATCAAAGCTTTATGTAGCACATTTTCCAACTGTTTATATTCCGGCTAAGCAGAGGTGATACAGCCATGGTTTGATACTTCTACCCACTTGGAGACTTCATAATATGATTGACCACTGACCATTTTTTTTGTTGTCCAGAATACTTAAAAGTCACTCTGACTGACAGTGTACACCAGAAGATGGGGGAAATGACAGAATCATAGAATCATGGAATCATAGAATGTAGTGGGTTGGAAGGGAACTTTAAAGATCATCTAGTCCAACCCTCCTGCAGTATGCAGGGACATTGTTAATAGATCAGGTTGCCCAGGGTCTCATCAAGCCTGACCTTGAATATCTCCAGGGATGGAGCCTCCACCACCTCTCTTGGCAACCTGTTCCAGTGATCTATCACCCTTATATTAACAAACTTTTCCTAATATCCAGCCTAAATCTACCCTTTTCTAGTTTAAAACCATTACCCCTCACCCTATTGCTACATGCCATAATGAACAGCTCTTCCTCACATTTCTTATAGGCAACTTTCAGGTATTGGAAGGTCACTATAAGGTACCCCTGGAGCCTTCTCTTCTCCAGGCTGAACGCAAACCCCAGCTGAATATGCTCCAGCACTTCGGTGTCCTTTTTGTGTTGAGGCCTCCAAAACTGGACACAGTACTTCAGGTGAGGTCTCACCAGACCAAAGTAGAGGGACAGAATCACCTCCCTCGACCTGCTAGCCACAGATCTTCTGATGCAGCCCAGGATGTGGTTGGCCTTCTGGGCTGCAGATGCACATTGGTGGCTCATGTCCAGCTTTTCATCCACCAGTACCTCCAAGTCCTTTTCCTCATTGCTGCTTTCCAGCACATCATCTCCTAACCTGTATTGATAACGAGGATTGATCCTACCCATGTGCAGGACCCTGCACTTGGCCTTGTTGAACCTCATGAGGTTCACCTGGGCCCACTTCTCCAGCTTATCCAGGTCTGTCTGGATGGCATCCCTTCTCTCTGGCACATTAACCTCACCATCCAGCTTGACGTCTTGAGAGAACTTGCTGAAGGTGGACTCAGTCCTGCTGTCAGTATCATTAATTACAATATTCCATCTGAATCACAGAATCACAGAATATTAGGAGTTGGAAGGGACCTTGAAAGATCATCTAGTCCAACCCGCCTGCCAGAGCAGGATCACCTAGACGAGGTCACACAGGAACGTGTCCAGGTGGGTTTCGAATGTCTCCAGAGGAGACTCCACAACCTGTCTTGGCAGCCTGTTCCAGTGCTTTGTAACCCTCACGGTAAAAAAGTTCTTTCTTATCTTCAGGTTGAACCTCCTATGCTCCAGCTTACACCCATTGCCCCTTGTCCTATCATTTGACATCAGAGAGAAGAGCCTGGCTCCTTCCTCCTGACACTCACCCTTTACAGTTTTATAAACATTAATGAGGTCACACCTCAGTCTCCTCTTCTCCAAGCTAAAGAGACCCAGCTCCCTCAGCCGCT
>NW_010205600.1:0-13286 GCF_000695765.1 Mesitornis unicolor
CTGCACGGCTCGTCTGGACGCTGAGGCCGGATGGAACGCTGAGGTCGAGGAGCAGAGACCTCGGGGTGGGTCGGGAGGGGGCCTCAGGCCGGCCCACCCCGGGGTCTCTCCCCCTCGAGGAGGCCTCGCCTTTGCCCTTCCATAGCTTTTTCATCCTGGGATGTCTTAATGAGTGCCTCAGAGGACATAGTCCCAGACCCTCCAGAAGACTTACCCCTTCGGGTACATACAGCTCCCACGGTTTGCAGTAACCTCCGTGGCAGGCATAAAGGTTTTGGTTTTTTTGTTTCGGTTTGGTTTTTTTTCCTCCTGTCCTCCCCCACAACCCCAGTGGGGGAGGGGGGAAATGCCAGCTGACAGAATGGGTGATGATGTCAAACACGCACAATACAGACCGCATCAAAATTTTGTGGCCATGATAGCAATACACAGCTCAGGCTTTGCAAACCTGCTATTCGCTGGCGAGGAATCTTGGGAGGCACCCAGGTGCGGGGGCAGTGGGTGAGTTAAGTCTTTAACTTAAATGTTTTTGCCACTGAAAAGGTATGTAGAAAGTTGAAATCTGCCAGCCAGTCACTGGATTTCCCAGTGGCTCCGAAGGAGGCACCAAAGGCATCTGCTGCTGCAGTGGCAGAAGAGTCATGGACACTGGTGTACCTACACCTGCATGTAGTGTGTTCAGCATAAATGGTGACTAGCAGCTGGTGCAGGCAGTGGTGACATAGGAGAGACTGAAAGTGCGCTGTGAGGGGAATGACTCTGAAGCAGGGCAGAGCCCAGGGCAAGGCAAATCAAAAGACAAGTGGCATCACAGTGTGACCACAGTGGTGTGGCCATCTGTGTGCCCTGGAAGCACCTGTGGATGCCAGGGCATGGAGCAGGTATGCATGTGCTAAGGAGGAGGAGGAAATGTCAGCCTGCCCTAGGGCAAAACAGTCTCTGCTGGCCTAGGGTGAAAAGCAGCTATAACAATACAGAGTTTGGCTGTTGCACAAGACTTGCTGACTCTGCAGAGACAGGAGCACCTCTCCTCCCAGCTGGAGCACTCTGGAGGATAAAGAGGAATGCCTCTGCTTTCCAGTGAGCTTTTGCTGTGCATATGCTATATATGCAACAAACTTCCCAAATTTCCTTTGGCTTACAACTCCCTGCTGCTGACTCTGGTAAAAAAAATAATAGAGCAGGACTTAAACCATACGCAGAAGTGGACACAACCCTCTCAGGATGAAACATTTAGATCAGCTGCTCTTAACCCTCATTTGGTAGATTTGGGGGCTATTTCTAGGGATCCGCGAAAGGTAAATAAAAAGTTTGTCCTTCGAGGTCTTTCTTGAGCTCAGAGAACTGAAGACACCTGCTTACTACAAAACAAAGCAGCCTTTATTTCTGAGCCATCGTGGTGGCAGCTGGGCTGTTTGAGCAGAGATGCGTGGGAGGTGTTGTCTGTGGGAATGCAGGTGCCCCTGGGTAAGCTGGCAGGGGTCTCTTCCTCTTCTTTGCCCCTTCCCAAGCTGAGGTCAGCACAATCTCCAGGCAGAGACTTCACATGAGCAGTAGCTCTGAGAGAAAGAAGCTGTATCATCGTAACTCCTCCCAGGTCTCTTCCCTCTTGTCTGGATTGGTGCTTTACCTCTTTGTGTTGACTTGGCTACCTCAGCTGAGTTTGCAGCAGGCTCCCAGACACCCTAACTCCATACCGTGATGGGGGGCCAGGAGTCTGTCAGCTGCTGTGGCACTGGGGAAATAGTTTAATGTGAACTTTCTCCTGTTACGTGTGAAAATACAATCCATCATCTCTGGGAAGGCCCTATCTGCCATGTTACCCCAATCCACCTCCACCCAGGCATGCCCTTTGCAAAGCCCAAACACATCCATTCCTTTTCAGTCCCCACAGAGGCACAGCAGCCAGAACACAATTGAGTGTTGACAGCCATGCCCACTGGCGTGCAGCACCCCTGCACAACCTAGGGGTGCACCTCCAGCCCAGCCCTGCAAATCTAGAGGCAAAAATCTACTCTGAGAAAGCCCAAATGGATTTAATTTTGTGTGGCACATCTGCCTGGACAGTTTAGAGAAAAATTCTGCTTAATGGAGACGGAAACAAACGTGCAAAAATAGGCTGCATGCAGGGCAAATGAAAGAAACCACTGCTTTACTCTGTACGACTCTGAACTATACTGCTATGCTGCAGTGAAGTCAAGCTCACAGTATCCCTGAAAGACATGAAATACAGTTTGATACAGCTTAAAACAAATTAGAGGGGTGCAACTGCTCAAGCCAGTCACCAGTCAGTGGGACAGGGAAGTTGGTTCAATAACCAAAATAAACTGGAATAAACAATGCTCTGCCATTTCTTCCATCTTTCTTGGAAGCTTCTGGCCCTGCCCAATAGTGGGTTGGAGACACCAGAGTCAGCAGATCTCTGCTTTTTCTTACACAGCTTGTCACCCCCATGCCATGGGCCTTTTTTCTGCATCTTGCAAGAAAGGCAATCTAAGCAACAAGAAAGGTGCCCTGGGAGATAGAGGAAATCTGCTCTGAGAGATAACTGAAGGAGGAGGAAGGTTCTGTATTATCTGTACAATCATCAGCTTCATTTGTCTCATTGAAGCTGTTCCTCTTTAGTGCTCAGAGAGCAAAATCGGAGATAATTCACATTTTGTCCCCTGGCAGGTCCCTGGGGACCCATAAAGAAAAGCAGGCCTTGGAAGAGGAAGATAGCTGTACTGTGTTCAAGTCCAAAAGATGAGGCATGCAGCTAATACCAAACACTGCTGGTGGCTTTCATTCCTTAGGCCTTTGTAAAGGGCAATTACAGAGCAACTAAGTCTGGACCAGCTGACTTGTGAGTCAAGGATGTGAGGGATTTTCACCCAAAATCTTAAAAGGGCAAGAGCTGGGTTTTGCAACCAGCAGACTGAATGGGAACCCGCATCAGAACTGTTTTCAAAGCAATTCAGCTTGGAATGCAGATTTCTGATCTGCTGCCAATATCCCAGTGGAAAATCTGTGCCCTGAGCAGCAGATAGGAAATTAAACTTCAGCTCCAATGCTGAGGGTATCATTTTCACCTCAGTGGTGGAGCTGCAGAAACCAGAGTCTCTGGAGAATGAGGAAATCCTTCCTAGCCTGCAAAAGGCAGCAACACCTCTCAGATATTTGTCACTACTGGGGTAGCCTGGATTAACACCATCCTGGGGGAGCACAAAGGTGTGATGTTGGAGAACAAGAGGTCAAAGCTCTGTGTCCAAAGATGAAGATGGCGATCTGACTGATCAGAGATAATGCAGTCACTTGAACCATGGGATGACAATGAACACTGAAGAAGAAAGGCAGCCTGTGCAAACCTTTTCCCAGCATTTGGCCCTCCAGCTATCTCCTCTCCAAGCTGGACTTCAAGTCAAGGCCCAGCAGCCGAGTACCCTGTCGCTGGTGAAAAGAAGTAGAAATGCGAAGATGCCTGGAATTGTGTGCCTAACTAAAGTCAGAAGCTTCTGGGAAGAAAAGATCCCATGTTCCTTTGAAGACAGGAAATCTATTATGCCCTGGAAACCTGCCCTAAAAGCTCCTGTGTCTGAGATCAAGCAGGCATCTGCATCCCAACACTAGAGGGGCGTCTACAGAAACCAGTGGATTTGGGAATCTGTTCTCTAGACATCCCTGGAGCAGCACAAGGAGATGATAGATTATGGGTTTTAGGGCCTGGAGGAACCAGTCTGCCAATCAAATACAGTATCTTACATAGCTGAGTATAAGAGCTATATTCATGCCTCCTGCTTCAAAATCATCTGCAGCTGAGCTTCACAGAAGGAAACATCTCAGTTTAAAGGCTTCAGATAAATCCACCCCTTTCTAAAAAAAACTGTTGTTGAAGCTAACTACAGCCACCAAACATAAGAGTCATTGCAAAGAGGGACTCCAGCTTAAGCCTCTAAAGCATTTTCTCGGGCTTTTTGCTCTTAGATAGACAAATCCTTACTACCAGAGGTCTTCCTGAGAACAAAACCAAATCACCTTTTAATCTGTGGAGTGTGGTGTGGTATGGCATGGCTGCTGTACTGGGTTATTCTGCAGCCACCAGAAACAACGCTGGTTGTTCATTGCAGGCAGGGAGGACTTGAGAACTTATTTCATGATGGCAGGTTGTGGTCATGTAACACTACAGTAGCAGCAGATTCAAAGGTTAGCTATCTTTCTGTATAATTAATTGCTAGATTTTAGCATAATCAAATCACAGGTGGAAGTCAGTGATTCCTGTGGCAAAAGAAGTTACAGAAAGTTGCAAAAGAAGTTACAGAAAGTTGCAAAAGAAGCCCTGGCAATGGTGGCCAGTGCTGTGTGAGCCCTAGGAAATCAAGATAAAATCTACAGTGGTTTGGCTTCTGCACATCCTTTCAGACATGGCCTTATTATGCAGGTATATAATTGGGGATGAGAAGCAACAATAATCTCTTAGTATCTATCATGGTTTTATGTGCAACAAAAGAGAAGAAGCATCAGTGAGATCTTCCCTTACCATCCCTTAATCCTGATGCTGAGTGACTTTTCCTAAGTATGGAGTTCTCTGTGTATATGAAATCCTTCCCAAGTGCCTGGTGTGTGCCCCAGCAGAGACACATCCAGCCTCTGTTTCTGCCTGGATCCTCATAATACCAGACCTTCTCATGCCACCCTCTTCCCTCGTGCCTCTGCTGCCTGCTTCTCCCTTGCTTCACTCCTCCATCGCCTTCCTCCCGTCTCCTCTCTCCAAAAGGGTGCACACATCTGGCTTGCCTTTATTGTGTGATAAATCTCACCCTGCATCTTTGGTTCATTTTCTGAAAGTTTTGAATGGTGTCTTGGAAATGCTGTTGGACAATAGGAGCTCTTTGAACCCAGGCCAGCTGGATGGGTCTCCTTGCATTGCAGCTGACATGCAGGCTTTGGCGGTCTTTCTCGACTCTTTCCTCTCTTCTCTTTTCTGTACAGCATTTGAATTGTCCTCAGACTTTATTTTTGGAGTAGGCAGTGCGTTTCTGCATCTTTTCATCATTATATTATTATTAATTATGGTCACGACTATTTCTCTTTATTCTGGCACTCCTGGGTGGATCTCTCCTCTCTCGCTTAACGTCTTGGGTAAGACTACCTTGGCTGCAACCCACTTAAGCAGTGACTCAGAATCCCTGGCCCACTCCCAGGAGAGATGCAAAAGTTTTGCCAATTGGTTTATAAAGAGGCCATCGTTCTCCTCAGCTACTCTCTCACTCAGCAGAGCTGAGTTGGGTGGAAAAGCTCAGCTCTGTGGTTCCAGGGAGTCCATCTCTGGTGGACAGACCATCCCTGGGGTATTATGAAAACAGAGCCCTGCTCCCTCTGGGTGTAACCTGGACAACTGAACCAGGCAGTAAGATTCTCCATCAAACAAAATTCTGCTCCCTGGGGGTCATTGCACTCAACTTCCCAGTTCCCAAGCCCCTGGAGAAAACAAAACTAAGCGAGGCATGTGGGGAGGGTGAGGCATTGTAAGGGAGGGAGTACTGTGTGCTCATGTTAAACTGTTGCCTAATGGCTCATCACACAGCTACCCACATCTCTTGAGTCAGAGCAGAGAATGGCATACTCTGAATCAGGCCCCTTGTATCGCTGGGTTTCAAGTTTGCTTGCAGCACTGGTATGCTGTAGAGAAATCCCATCTTTGTCCTCTGGGCATCTCAGACCTTTCCAGCCCTGCAGTAAGGTGAGTGTTGCTCTCTTTCGGAAGGTCGGAGGGGACCTATGGCTCTACTGTTTGTCCCTCCACACACTGAAATTACATAGTGAAGCAGACCACTTTGTTCCTGTAACTTACAGACATTCAAACAGTGTGCTTTTATGGAAGCAGACAGGCAAACCCTCTTCATTTGATGTGCTGGGAAGGACTCAAGAATAAAAGAGATGGCTGGTTTTGGTAAGGCATGGCTGTCTCCCACTGACCATGGAGGGCACGCAAGTCTGAATCGTTCCCATTAGCCTGTATTGCCTCCCGGAAATGGCACTGAATGATGGAGGGAAGGAGATCACAGGCCTTACCCTAGCAAGGGCGGGCTCTGGGCTGCATCTGACCACGTCCTTCCTAGCTCCCCTTCTCACGGTGGGAAGCCCACCTGCTTCACAGGACATCCAAGAGCCCTGGTGGTCCCCCATGCTGGCTGTAGCAAGGGAGAGGGACTGTGATTATTGGTCGCTTTTTCTCACATCTACCAAAGGGAGGAAAAGGTCTTGGGCCAAATAAAAGTCTTCTTCCTCCCATTCTGCTGCAAGACCCAGGAGGGCAGGGAAGCCCATGAGCAACGGCAAAGAGGGGAGCTCCCATCAGCCTTCTCTGCTGGTATTGAAGGCTAAGCCAACTCCTGAGCTCAGCTGCAGTGGCCCAGGCACCAGGCAGAGGTGTCACCCTGTCTCCAGCTGTGGCACGGTGCAACCCACACCTGGCGAGGTGTCCCCCTGTCTCCAGCTGTGGCACGGTGCAAGCCACAGCTGGTTCTCTGTGCACGGCTGCTCCTCCCCGGCTGGCAGGCTGGCTGCAGCTGGCCTCCGCTCCATGACGGCAGGGTGGCATTGCTTCTTCAGCTTCAGGAATGCAAACCGCCTGAGCTGCTCTTGAGGACTGGCCAGGAAAAGTCTACAAATAGCAACAGGAAATCAAAATGCCCGCTCCAGACATGCACCAGATACAAGGCCATCCAGCACAATGAGAAAAATCAAATGCTGGATGATGGAGATTACATCATGCTGTGGATAAACCTGTGAGCCCGTCCAGCTGGGGCCATGCCAACAGGTCCAGATGGCTCAGGAATGCTAACTGCATAGCTACCTCTCTCTTGTCTTTGCTTTTTCTTCCCTCTTTCTTTCACCTCCTGGCCTCCTTCCCTCTTCCCTTTCCCAGAATAAATAAATAAATCCTCTGGCAACTCTATATAATCCAATTTAATCAAATATCAGAAAGGCATCTGAGACCAGTGGATGGGACACTGGTCTGGACACGAGTCTCTGGCACTTACACCAGAGGCTGCTGGGTGACCTCACCAAACTGTGTAGCTGCTGGGGTTGACAGTAGTGTGTGCATTCATCTCACCTGGGAGTTCAGCCCGTGGCTACAAAGGAGGAGGTTGCCAGAGCAGCTCCCCTGGAGCCTGAAGCATGCAGGAAAATTAAGAAATGAGCATTGCTCCCGCTCTGCTGCAGTTCGGCCCAGCTGCTTACAGCTGCCACTGACTGCTGACTGTGGCTGCAGTTACAGGGGGAGGGAGAAAACAGTTTTGCTCTCACAGCTAGCAGCCTCTCGCTACTACCCTGGTACTAATTAGCGACAAAGAAAGGAGTGCGAACCCTTTGTTCTTCCCCAACGCTGACCAGAGCTCAGCTTTCTCCCAGTGTGATAAAACCAGGGCTCGAAGACATGTAAGAAAAGAATGAAAGGTGTGTGTTTTGCCAGGTCTAAAAAAGGGCTGCAGGCCGTTTCCTCAATATTTAATGCTAATCTAGCTGCTGGACTGCTGCCAACTATATCTGACAGATCCTGAAGAGCAGGAGAGGCATCACAGAACAGGAAAACAACCTTTGCATTGCTCTTCCCAGTAGACGATGATGATCCTAAATTTACAACAGGTCAGGCAGACTTATTGTGGGAAAAGGCATCTCCGAAGAGAAAGGGAAGCCACAAAATCATGCACTGAGCAGCAGAAGGGACTCACATGGGTCTTGAATGCCTTGCTAGGGGACTGATAAAGCCATGGCACTCTGGTGCCACTGGCCACTTCCAGCTGGTTACCTCCTTCTCAGATACAAGCCAGATGAGACATACTTTGGGAGCCTGGGAACCCAGCACAACCCAGACCACACAGCAGTTTTGGGCAGAAATGTAATGGGGTGCTCTCAGCAAGTTGCACCAAACCCCGGGAGAAGCCAGGTTTTGCAACTGAGCCAGGATCTGGTTGTGCAGTGGAGGATGAGGTATGAGTACAGCCCATTCACTGGAATTATAAATTACAAATTGTTTGATTTTCAGAAAGGCCCAAAGAGGTCAGGCCAGCAAGAGCATGGGCCAAGTACTTCAATTTAAATCCTCATGCTGACCAACAAAGTCATTCAGACTGACACAGAAAGATTACTCGGGATTAGCTTGATGTATCTGAGGTCAGAATCAGACACGTGCAGTCCCCAGGGGTGATGAACAGGAAAGGGGTGAAGGACAGCTGAGACACCAGTGGAGGATGGACCTGCCAAACTGAAAACACTGCAAATACCATCTATAGCTGCAAAGAAACTCTAACTGGGGAAGCAAAGTAATAGCTCCTATGGACCTTTCCTGGCAGGTATCTACTAGCAAAACCCCACCCCAGACTTACTTTTCATTCATCTGCTTCACTCATTGATGGCACTGCCCCATGCCAGTAAGAATAAGGATGTGCACTATTTTATAGACAGCAAAAGCTGCACTGCCACAAGTGACACCCTAAAGATCGCACGCTACGTAACTGGCAGAGCTGGGACTAAAATACAGTTCTCCCATTCCCGACAACCTCACTGCACCACTGTCCGTAAGGAGAGAAAAGACACAACAAAAACAAACCCAACATCATTCAATTGGCAATTCAGTATTTGTGGCTCAACAGCACCTCATCAGCTCTCAGAGTCTGCCACATTTGCTTGGAAAGAAGAGCCAGATTTCCAGTGCTCCCTGGGCAAAGAGCTCTCAGACTGAAGAGGCTTTGAAAGAAACCTTCCATCAACAGCCTTTACAAATGTCAGAGCTGGTTTCCTCCTCCCTGAGCTGCCTGGCTTGCAGTCCCTCCCGCAGAGCAACAATAAGCTCAGCCAAAAGCACCTGCCCACCTCCTTCCTTTAACTGCCATGAATTTTCGGGACTCATTTAACATCAAGCTGCTCTGACATGCAACAGTGAACGTGGGTCTTCTTCATCCTTGTCTCCCTCTACCTCAGCTACCCCTTCCAGAGGGAAAAGTTCTCCTCCCAGGGGAGGGAGGGCTGCAACTACTGCAGAGCCACGAGTAAGTCTGCAAGGTAGACCCCCAGTGCCTCAGCCAGCAGAGACGTTATTCTTGAGCTGCAGTGCTCCCACCTGGACATGCCTTGGCACTGGGAGGAGAAGCCAGTGTCCCCATGACACTGAGGTAAGGAGTTCTTTGGGCATTGGTCTAAGGAAGCTCACCTGCAGAAGGGATGCTGACAACCCAACACGAGTGTCCAAAACCAATGTTGTAGCCAGCTCCCTCCTGTATATTGTGCTTGGTGTCAAGCCTGAGCTGTATTTCTCCTCCAGCTTTGGCTGCCAGGTTCCTCCCAAGGAAGCCCTGACGTTCTGTTGCAGGGGAACTCCTGACACAGATCGCTGAGCTGAACGCATTGCATTGCATCTGGTCTAGGAAAAATGTTAACCGTGTTCTGAGCAGGCTTTGCTAATCAAGTCAGCCAGACTGACCTGAACAAACATTTTTCCTAATCAAGACAAAGTCACAGTGTAAAGAAGCCAAAAGCAACTTTGCTGAGGTAGTCAGGGGTGACTTTTGTCTGGAACAGGCTGGATGGTGATCATAACAAATGACCTCACGCAAAGCATCACCTTTGAGCCCTAAAGATTGTACTAATTACCCCAGCATTGTTTTAAATTACATTCTAGTTTCAGGGAGAATAGCCATGCACATTGCTTCCATCCTGTATGAGGGATTTCTGCAATCTCAGAAAGTGAGAAGATAATATAGGAAGAGAAAGAAAGGAGTGGATATCTGCAGTTCCAACCTTCATGAGACCTTGTTCTGGCAGAATAACATGTCAGGATCAGTGTTAAGCATCTATCACTTGGACACTGACCAGAGCAGAGCAGCTCCACATGATTTCAAAGGCAGACAGCCCTGCCAAGATTCAAGAAAACAGGAGTACAAGAAGAGATTAAAAGAAAGAGGAGAGAAGGTAGGTAAAGTCAGAAAGGGATAGGTGAGAGAGGAAGGCTGGGATGTTCAGGCTGGCTCAGGAGACTACAGGAAAGGAAAACCTTAAATGAATGTCACCCTATCACAGAATCATTAAGGTTGGAAGAGACCTCCAAGATCATCAAGTCCAACCATCAACCTAACACCACCATGCCACTAAACCACTAAACTCTACAGGAAAGCAGAAGGAAAAAAAAATGTTTTCTTGAGCAGCTGGAAATAAGTCAGACAGATGTAAACACTGTATGGCAGACATGTGGGGAGCAACTGGGTTGAAAGACACAGCTTGCCTTTCAGCAGGCTACCTGCAGTCCCCTGCTGCTCTGGTCATGCCCTCGGCTCCTCAGACCCTTTCAGCTATTTCTGCTTTGAGGGACGATGCAAAGCATGTATGCACCAGCCCAAGAAAACACCTAAGAATGCACAACGCAAGTTGAGATGGAAAGACAGGAAAGAGTAAGACAGGGCTCCATGCAAGCACTCGACCTGCCCTATTGCCAGGCTGAAAACACAGTCAATGATTTCAGCCAGAGGATACCAAACACCATTAAAGTTGCATGCTCAGAAGCTACTGGCTGCAGCGGGACAGCCACGGTGCTAGCATGGGGGTCAGTCGAAAAACACACCTTTAGTTCTACCGCTGCTCTCACTTCTCATCTCCCAGATAGAGAAAGGAAGTCCCAGCGGTTCGGATATGTGAAGGAGGATAAATACAGTACCCAGCAGGAAGCTGGAATTGGTGGGATGTAGTAATCCCAGGACTGAGATTGGCCTGGAAGTGAGGACTGATACACTTGGCTCCTCAGACAGACACCTCTCCTGAAGAACAACAGTGCTGGCCAAAAGGCTGCCTGTGAAGCCTGTGAAGGTGATTGCACCTCACCTTGCAGCACTGACCTGGGATTTCCCTGGGAAATCTCTAAGCCAGATCAGGCCAAGAGACAGCTCTTGGCCATTTCTTAGTTGAGCTGTAATGGTCCACTTCATCCCTGGTGCCTTACCTGTTTTCCTGTAGTGGACTGTCCACAACAGGACAAGGATGCACAGGCTTTAGAGGGTTGATGCATCCCATCCCTAAAATTTACTGGTTCAAGCCAGTCTTGAGAATCAAATCTTCATATCAAGCACAATCCTACCTGTGGCTATGAGAAGAGGACCTGCCATGTGGCAGTCACAGAGGCAACTCCACGGAGTGAAGTGTTTTCATTCGCTTCCTTTAACACTGAGGATTTTTTTAGTAGTAAATAAGTAATGTGCTAAATGCTAATTAAACACTACAGTCTGAAAACCTACAGAGAAGTGCTGAGAAAAAAGGAGTGAGCCCAGGAGTACACTGTTCTCACAGGAAACAGAGGAGCGCATCGCAGAGGTGTCAGCCTGGCCACATTTTGAGTAGCGGGGCTGCATCTGTGCCTGTGAAATCTCTACTTCTAAAATGTCTCTTTAAGGGGCTGCTTCAGAAAACACTCTTCTTTCCAAATTCCCCTCTCTGCCAGAGACAACTTCGTTCCCAGCTTCAGCAAGACAAGCACAGCACCAGATGAGACCAGCACAGTGTCAGACAAGACCACACAGTGCCGAATGGGCTCCTGGGCAGCAGAAGGCGCTTTGCATGGATGAACCCAACACTTGTCATGGGATTCAGAAGTCACCAGACACCACGCTTAGGCACTCATACTGGTACCAGGAGGAGGTCCAGTGGAAGTCTCAGAAGCTTTCTACAGCCTGGTCTGTACAGAGAAGAGCCCTAGGTTTTCTCATCTCTGAAAACAGTGGTGGCATTGAGTGACTGCCTTATTCCCTGTGGGGATCACGTGGCAGACATGGCCCAAGCTGTACAGGACTCCAGCATCTCCCAGCTGGTGCTGCTGACATCCTCCCTCACTGGGAGCGGACTGTATGCACAGATGTGCTTCCGCCCCCTGCCAAACCCTCCCTTTGTTTACTCTGCAAGCATTTCACCAAAGACCTTCCTGCTGCTCCCCACCAAGACGATGGCTCTGTCTCCACTGTTTAACTCTGTTTTGGACACACGCCGTCCTGCACACCTGCTCTGAGCTGCAACTTCTTCCCTAGTTCTGGCCTAGCAGCGCACTTAAAGGGTTCTTCCACTTTGGCTGAGATGAGCGTTTAGGCCAGTGGATCCCCAGCACAGGTAGGCAGCTGTCCAACAAATAAATGCTTTTATTTAGGGAGAGTATCCCAAATGTTTATCAGTTTCTTGGCAGCTAGGAGGGACACACGAATGATCCCTATTCTCTATGGAGAAAGTACCGGCCTAGACTCTTCCAAAGAAAGTTCAAATCTCTCCCCCTCTTCGTGACCAAAACAGAAATATGTTTCCTGGTGATGACTGAGCAGTGATGATGCTGTAGGCTCAAAGACCCATGAACCGTTGTGTTCAGCTCCGGTTTCATCTTGCTGCTAACACTTCTGCAGGTGTAAGTCCTGCTGTGAGATGACAAGGAGCAGCATGGACATTAAGTGGAGGAACCACAAGATGGATCCAAAGAGGCTTATGAAATAGAAAAATTTAGGAACTATTATTTTAGGATTCATTGCCATCAGGCCAGGTCTGATGGCCCCACCAGGTCTCTCTGTATCTGTGCTCTAAACCCAACAGAAATCTCTGACTGGCAAATATCAAGCAAAAAGTAAAGAAAAAATCTTGCCTTGCCTGGTACTTGGCTGACTAACCAGGGATGTGTAACTGGCCAAGTTTTACCAGGCATGGGAATAGAGGGCCAAAATGCTTTCTGTGTGTGTCTCCACAAGGGACTACCATCAGTCCCAGACACCCTGCCTCCTGTCAGAGCAGAGCTCTACTCTCTAGCAACTAGAAGGGATGAGAAGTGATGTAAGGAAGGGATGGCCAAATCTGCTTTAGCTCTTTGTCCTCATTGCGTGCAGAGATGCTGGGAGGGAGCTTACACATCATGAAGCTCACTCAGACCAAAGGTCAGTCCAAGACCTAAGCACAATTAAGTGCTATTTCTGTCCCTGTAGGAGGCCTAAGAGGAACAGCAGTGCATACAGGCTTCTTGCAAGAGCAATGGTTATCCACGGTGAAGAGTTTCTCTTTATCTTCAGGGGAAGCTCCCCTCACAAGTTGCACCAGCACTACTCTCAGCCTGCTCACTACATATGGTCCTGCTACTTTCCTCCTTTCTGCAGGACGGGACAACATTAATGGAAAGAGCACACAGCAGGCACAAAACTTCACTTGCACTCAAGGAGCAACCCACAGGGCTGAGCAGTTCTTCTCCCATTCTGCTGGCTGCAGATGACACTTGTCACATCACCTGGGCATACAGG
>NW_010205600.1:13298-17033 GCF_000695765.1 Mesitornis unicolor
AGTGTGTTACCATGCATTCTCCAGAGGAGCTGGGTTAGCACTGCTGTGACAGCCTGAATTGCCATTTTGCAACTTCTAACAGCAGAGATCTCGACTAGCATGTAGGCTATTTTTTTGCCTTGATGTCTCCCTTTTGAAGGAGATAGAGAATATGCTTTGAAAAGCATAGAGTAAAAATGGAGCTGTGCTTACACAAACATCCAAAGTCATCTTGGATGGTATTTTTTCATACTATAAAATACAGAAACATAGGGAAGAAACAGACCCACTGGGGTACTGTGTTAAAACGAAACACATGCCTCCTGTTTTGCTGATTTATTCTGGCTTCATTCTGACACCAGAGCGTAACAAACCCAGTGAAGCACAGTGGTGAATCTGACTCAGAAGATAAGGCTTTTGAAGAGTTTCATAGCACTGATAAGAGCTGAGAGGGAAAGTAAGAGCTCTCTGAATGCAGCTGTAATAGACTGTAAGTGAACAGATGGGTGCTAGCAAAATGCTAGACCAGGCAGGAGACAGATGAAACTGATAAGCAGAGACTGCAGGAAGGATTAACCTCAGTTACAGCGGGTCCTTCTGGCAGAAAAGAGATGAGCAAAGTTGCCAAAGTTCAAGACCAGTAAGCGGCCTCCTGAGCAAAAGGAGACTGATAATGTTATTAGTGGTCATCGTACCTAAGTCTGGTTAGCAGAAGCTAATTGAAGCAAAAAGAAACACTTTGTGTCCCTTGGAGATTTCCCCTCCAAGTACCAAGCAGACGCCACTCTCCTTAATATTTTCTAAAAAAACCCCAACCCTCATGATATAATCAGAGCCTCAAGCAGATTGGGAGGCAGCTCAGGGGGTCTCTAATCCAACCTCCTGCTCAGAGCAAGGGCAAGACTAAATGCAAGCCAGGTTGCTCAGGGCTTTGCCCAGATAGGTCTTGGAAAGCTCCAAGGAAGGAGCTTCCACAGTGTCTCTGGGCAGCCTCATCCACTCTTAATTGTCACAGTAAGAAACTGTTTCCTTATCCCCAGTCTAAACCTTCCCTGTTCCAATTTACAACTACTTACTCTCCTGCCATGCACTCATGTAAAGAGCCTGGCTCCATCTCCTCAGTAGCTTCCTCACCAGTGCAGGCTGCTGCTGGGTGCCCCCAGAGCTGCCTCTCCTCCAACTGAGCAAGCCCAGCTCCCCCAGCCTCTCCTCACAGGAGAAGTGCTCCAGCCTCCAACTATCTTGGTGACCACCCCTTCTACGCACTCAGATTTATCAACATCTTTCTGGTACCAGGCATTCCAAAATTGGACACTATTTCAGACACGGTTTTATGATTGTCAAGAATTGGGAGATAATCACATCCCTCTGTTTACCTGCCGTGGCTCTCCTGTTGGTAGCTGCCAACTGCCTTTGCTATTCGGACACAGCACTGCTCCATGAACCCTGGTGGGTCAGTCCACCCATCCTAGGTGCAGGAGATGCCATTTGGCCTTGCTGAATTTTGTGAGGTTACTGGTGACCCGTTCCTCCCACATCTCTAGGTCCTTCTGAATGGCACCCCCACACTTGCTCAAATTATTTTTTTTTTCTGTTTCAAGCACACAGACCTTTTTGAGGATGCATCTAGAGAAGTTCCTTCGTTACTTCTTTGTCACAGCCTTAAATGAACAATACAGGGAATAATTTTTTAAAGACCAAGATGACTCATAAGGAGCACCAGGGTTCAGGAAAGAGTAGTTTAGACACACGTAATTCTTGCCCTAAAGAAGCACAGCCTCTGCAGTAAGCTTCATCCATCCTTTTTTTTCTGCTTCTTTTCTGAAGAAATCATCCTCAGAAAAGTTTCATACTGGCATTGTATGGTCAAATTTCCTGACCTGCTCTAAAATGCTTGCTGAACAATATCTGGAAAAGTTTGCCCATCTTTTCAAGCAAAGACACTGGCAACTTTGCGAGCTATTGTACACGGTGATGCTTTGCACAGTTCTGTGTAAAAAGAACTTAACACATCCCAAGATCCCCGGAGATTTGCTGGATTTAGTAAGAAAATGTAAGTGTATTTCTTCCTCCCATGTTGTCATGCAGAGTGAGAACAAAGAGGATGATGTATTATGTTCTGGCTCTTGTATCACTGACAGATTTGGTAGGTGAGAAGTGGCTACAGAATCTCTAATATTTATCATCTGCAGGAAGAGAAGCTATCAGCTTGACTCCTGCACTCCAGCAGAACTTTGTGGTGCTGGCAGTTGGGAAAAAATCCACAAAAGCATTTCTTTTTCTACTTGTAAGCTGAGCACAACAATTCCTGAGTCATCACAACGTAGTTTACATGAAGGCAAGGGCAGGCTGCTTTGAGAAGCAGCTTTCCAAGCAGAAAGACCATTTAAATGAGACAGGACAGAGCCAGCCATGTGCACATGGCCACTGCACACTTTAAACACACTGTCCTGGCAGGTGGCAGCAGATGGCACTCTTACACAAAAGCTTCTTTTTCACGGGGTCTGCTTGCAGACAGAAGTTGTGTTTAAGCTACAGAGGTACCACCTATATTAGTTACGGGTTCCCTGATGTCCGACTGCAGCCCATGTTGCACCTAGGTAAAAAGTCTGGTGCAAATACATAATATTTTCACTTTGGTAAGGGAATAAACATTCCTGGCATAAAGCACTTGATATCAGCACAGCTTCATCCACACTGGACCCATATGGTATTAGGGAAAGCACAAGACTTGTAACAACAGGTCTCTCAGATACGAGCAGGTGAGGCCTCACAGTGTGAGCGAGCGCTCAGTTTTGGGGTGATGTGCCATTGGAAGGTCTGCTTAAGCACAGTGAGGCTCTGCTGCCTCCCGTAGAGCCCAGCCGGAGTCAGTCCTTGAGGCATAGTAGGATCTTGGAAATTAGGATCTGAGAAAAACTGGGGGAGATGGGGCTGCCTGCACAATCTCTTTCCCAGTCCCAGTGTGCCTCCACACACCCAGTGTGGTGCACTTAACACATACACAAATTCTGCATCTCTACTTTCTTCTCCACAAGAGAGCCAGCATAAAAGGCTTGAGAGATCTTCTGCATAGCAAAGCAGAAGTGGATTCATCAGGTGTTTAATGGCTACAGCCCTTCTCTCTCTCTCTCTCCTGTTTCTGTGACATGATGGTGGCACATGCCCTGCTCCCGTGTCAAGAGTAGTCCTCAGCAATCCTCACAGTACACTGGGAACACAGGAGGTACCAGTATTGCCACAGAGGAGTAACAAGCCATGACTAAAATCTCGTTGTCTGGGGCAGGCACAACTGTCCCACGGCAGCAGCTGCTTAGGGGCTGGTGGAGCCTGGAGTGCAGGCAGTGCCCTGCTGCCCAGCATCGGATGATGGCCTCACCTTCACCCCAAACCACCTTTGGGGTGGGGCCCTTCCCCCCTCTGCCTTAGGGCTGGGTCCTCCCTGGCAGAGGGGCTGCAGGATTCGCAGCACAAACTCTCACAGAAAGTTGGGGCAGGACAACAAAGAGCTTGTGGGCGCTGCTTGGGGAGAGCTACTGGGCTGGGGAACTCGCACGGCTCCTTGAGAGGCTGGGCAGTGTCCCTAGAGGTGAACAATGCCCCTTTGGTTTCTTGGGACTGGCAACACTTTTTTCCTCCCAAGTCACTCTTCCCCCTCACCCTTCTCTCCAAAGTAAACCAGCCCAGCCTTAACGCCAAGCAGGAGATGCTTCATCTCCCAAATGCCACTCTGAGGAAAAGTTACAGGCAAACGAG
>NW_010205601.1:0-15971 GCF_000695765.1 Mesitornis unicolor
GGTGTTCCTGTGCTTCCCCTGGCGAGGTCCCGGGGGTTTCGGCGTGGCAGTACCAGGCCAGCGAGGTTGGCAGTCGCAGATCGGCGCTAACTCCGGAGGAGCTGCCGGCCCCGTGACATCCGCCGCTTGCTACGCTGACAGATTGATGGGGGGGGGAAGCGCAAATAAAATGTTGGAGGGGGGCAGCAGCCGGCGCACAGCGGCCCCCGGCTCATCTGTGTGGGGCGGCTCTCCCTGTCGTGAGAAGGGAACGGGTAAAGGAGAAGCGGTCACTGCTGCAACTGCGAGTAAATCACAGGCGCCGAAAGTGCTAAAATCAGCCTTGATTCTCAGCGCAGCCGCTGGAGGGGATCTCGGTTTCGCCACAGATCCTCATGTTCAAGTTCGCGAAGTTTTAGAGAATTCTTTGCAAGGGTGTGAGTTTCCAAGGGTAATGGTACAATAAAGTCGAAAATCCCCAACTAAAGCGTGTTAGATGTGCTTTTTCCCAGAGACGTCCCCTATGTGCGTTTCAGTGCCACGCTGCAGGCTGTGAGTACGGTCTCCTTCCCACGCTACAGCCTTTTGTAAATTGGTATTTGCTCTTGCAAACTGGTTTTTGCTTTTGCGGTTGACCGAAGCGTGTGCTGCTGTGGCGGACGGGACACTCCTGGGTGACGTGACACGGCACTACAAAACGTGAATTTAATTCTTTACTCCACGCGTTGCATGCTCCTTTTCTCACTTGTTGCTGACTGAAGTCCCTGGCTCTTCCCTCTCAAGCACTAACCCTTTTGGTTACAGCACACATTTATCAGTGGCATCCGTGGCCACCCTGTGGCTGTACAGCTGCTTCCCAACTGGCATGTTCTCACCTCAGACTGCTTCTAGGCTGGCTCCTTTCCCCAGCCCCATGGAGATTGCTCTTCGGGCGCTGTTGTCCTAGGATTTACTGTGATTGCCCATCACCCCCTGCTTTTTTTTCCCTTGACAACCGGTTCCCAGGCTGCTGGCTCCGAGCTGTTCCTGCATTCCCGAAACATCCCCCTCTGCAAGGACTGGCCACCTGGGGCTGATGCTCTCTGTTAGCAGAATGGCACTGCTTCTGCCCTGTCTCTTCAGATTACACAGGACCCTGAGTTGATGTGATTCTAATCTGGATTGCTCTCCTCTCCAGAAAATGGCTCTGGCCCAGTAGGTCGTGCTAAGGAAGGAGGAGTGATGCCAGAATATTAATTAGGCTGTTTGTGTTTCTAACCATTTCACTCATCACTATGGTATCTGTGTCCATTTTTTGGGCTACCACGGGGGGGGGGCGGCAGGGTTCTGCCTCCCATGCACTTCATTATCGTCATCACTATCATAGTTTTATGAAACCAAAAGCAAAATAAAGGGTTGAAGAAAATTTTTCTAAAGCTGATATGCTTTATGGTGAGTCATGGTTACTATTGGATGATCTTGGAGTGAACTCACAAGATAACTCCTAATGGCTCTGTGCTCAAATTTATACTATTTCTAGTTACTACAAGTGATAACAATGAATCCTAGGAATGAAGAATGAAAGACAGCCATGGCTAAATCAGCATGTAATCAGAAAATACCACATCCTAGCCAGTTGCAAATAGAATAAGGAGGACTTATTTCTTTAGCAGAAGTATATACTTGGCTCTGGAGAACTGGTGAGGTGTCTGAAATTGTCTCAAGGATGCAGGCATCTTCAGCAACTGGAGGGCAAACATGTTCTCGTGAAATATTCTGGGAAATAGAGGCTTCATCCCTGAAGATATTCAAGGTCAGGCTTGATGAGGCTCTGAGCAACCTGATATAGTAATACTGTCCCTGCTTACTGCAAGGGGGTTGGACCAGATGACCTTTAAGGGTCCCTTCCAACCCAATACATTCTATGATTCCATTAAATACACTGGGAATTCCACAAAATGTTTTTCTCTTCCCACAAGTGTAACTTCTCCTGTTCTCAACCACTGGTTACCCAAGCACTGTTCATAAAATATTTTGCTCTGGGGTGTCTTGTTGATTACAGTGTTTGAGATAATGTGGGTCAGATGTCAGCCACAAAAATACTGCTTTTAAGATCTGAAAGTTCCATTATATCCTTGTTTTCAGGTCGATTTTGTGTAGAGGAAAAAAAATAAGCTTGCGGGATGCCACTGGTGAGGAACCTTTAAATGAAAGGAGTAATTTTCCATTGTATTTCCCAAAATAGTCCAAATTAAATATGTGATTATTTTTTTTTAGTACATTCCTATTTCCATGCAAAATACAGGAGAGCAGTGCTTGGAATTCAGCTGTATCAGTTTTTAGAGGAAGATGCAATTTATAGTAATTAAAACCATCTCCTTTGCCTAATTTTGTCTGAGAAATTAAATCCATGTTCATATGTTTAACATTTTGGACTTCAACATTCATAAATAGCAACAGATCTAAAGAAACACTGGAAAAAGAGTCTGCAGATCCTTTTTTTTTTAACCATGCAAAGGGAAATTCACACTCAAAATCAACATTTAAATAATGACACAGATGCACACAAGCAGGGAAATAGATAGCTACAATGGAAATGTGCCACATGTCTCAGAACACATAACCACAACAGGGTGTCTCTTTTATGACTTTCTTAATGCACTGCAATATGCCTAGATATCAAAGGACATATGGTATATTTTCTCTTTAATTGCACATTTCTGTGCTCTTGTGAGTTACTCACAACCTTAACATTATTTAATTGTAATTTAGATGCATAAATCTAGACCATCATCAAGAGTTTCAAATGCAAATATGTTTCAATCAGATCTTTCTTCCACCTCTGTTCCAACTTTTATCAGAGTAGTGTCTTTTTTTTGTTGATGTGCATTTGATTGTGTCCGATATTTTGGAGAGAGAAGAATACAGACAGAGGAGGATGCTTCCTTTTCTGAAAGATTTTTTTTCCCCATGTTTCCAAGTCATATTTCTGAGTAAGAAGTAGCAGGTAAAGATACAGTGCTTGAGAATAGGGTCTGAAGAGCATTAACATTTAGTTCCTAGAAAAAACTATCTGTTTGAAATGAAGTGCTACCATTAGAATTATTTTAGTCTTTTCAGGGTTGTGTAAAAATTCTTCATTGCAGAGGAATTAACTTTGTTTCTTCAAAAAATATATTTGTGATCAAGACTTCGAAATATTCTGAGTTAAAAAATAGGTAAGATCTTCAGTTTCTGTCTGTATTTTCTGCCATTTTCATTAGCAGAGTTTCCATAAATTCTCTGGAATAGAAGAGAAGATGAAGAGAAGGAATCGGCAGACATTCCCATCCACAAGCAGGAAAATACAGAACGCTAATTAATCAACATTTTCATTTGAAATTAAAATTTCAAACTTAGCATTTACAAAGCTATATATACAGAAAAGAAGACAGCAAAGAATTTTATAGTAGCACCATCTGCTTAAACCTGCTTGACTAAAGGTCTCGGTATGAAAGTTGAGAATGATTCCTGAGAGTTAGACATTTCTCAGACAAAGCCTCTAATGTGTTGGTGACAGCACCTCATTATATACATTCACTTAAGATTGGCAAAAAAACCCCCACTTTCTTTCCTATAGTAATTATGATAGTTCAGGATCTACTGCTAATAAGATGACAGGGTGAATTTGAGCCACTTTTTCAGGGTAGACTACTTATTCATCTTGCAAAATCAAAAAAAAAAGGGGGTGTTTGTAACATCAGCAATACAATCAGGTAACAGAGCAGATCTTTTGGTAGATGAAAAAGGAAGATAGCCAAAGGAAGAAATGCTACTTTTGGTGTAGTATTTCTTCACTGAATGAACTTGCTGTGATCTCATAACTTCTGTGCCCAGTCTCTGTGTTAATTCACCTTGTTTGCAAAATGGAGCTTGCACCTGAAGGTCTGCCAATGTAAATGGATGAGTCTTGAAAATAGTTCAGATTCTGTTTATTTAAAAAATAGTAACTTGTTATAAAAATACACAACAATATCAAAGTGGTTTTAGGGTAAATCGTGCTTTTTGCTTCCTAAAATGGATCACACTAACAGGATAAATTTGTCTTCAGTTTATTCTGTCAACTACTTGTCTGTTTGTTTTCAATTTTGCCATTTATATTCTGCACTGGCTAATGTAGAGAATATTAATAGGACGTAGCACCTGAAATGCAAGCTTATATGTTCTGATATAAAGTGAAGCACCCAAACAGCACTGCATGCTACAAGGATACTGGTGGTTCTGCAATATTCCAGAGAGGCAATAACAAATCCAGAAAAAAAATCATTGGGATGCTAAATTTTTATTCTAGTGTTTGTCATTTTAGTCAGGTGAAGTCCCTGGTGACTGGAAGAATGGAACCGTAACACACATTTCTAAAAAGAGTAGAAAGGAGGATCCCGGGAACTACCAACCTGTGAGCCTCAGCTCTGTGCCTGGGAAGATCATGGAACAGATCCTCCTAGAAGCTCTGATAAGGAACATGGAGGACAGGGAGGTGATTTGGGATAACCAGCATGGCTTTACTAGGGGCAGGTCCTGCCTGAGCAACATAGTGGCTTTCTACAGAAGGCCAACTGCATCCTGGGCTGCATCAAAAGAAGTGTGGCCAGCAGATTGAGGGAGGTGATTCTGCCCCTCTGCTCTGCTTTGGTGAGACCTCACCTGGAGTACTGCATCCAGCTCTGGAGTCCTCAACACAAAAAGGACATTGAAGTGCTGGAGCGTGTCCAGAGGAGGGCCACAAAAATTATATGAGGGCTGGAGCATCTCTTCTGTGAAAACAGGCTGAGAGACTTGGAGTGGTTCAGCCTGGAGAAGAGAAGACTGCAGGGAGACCTCATGGTGGCCTTTCAGTACCTGAAGAGGGCTTACAAGAACGCTGAGGAGGGACTGTTTACAAGGACATGTAATGATAGGACAAGAGGCTGTGGTTTTAAACTAGACCAGGGTAGATTTAGATTAGACATTAGGAGGAAGTTCTTTACTATGAGGGTGGTGAAACACTGGAACAGGCTGCTCAGTGAGGTAATGGAGGCCTCATCTCTGGAGACATTCATGGCGAGGCTTCATAGGGTTCTGAGCAGCCTGATCTGGTTAAAGATATCCCTGCTCAGTGCAAGGGGGTTGGACTAGATGACCTTTAGAGGTCCCCTCCAACCCAACTATTCTATGATTCTATTATTTTAGTCAGCAAATACAAATATTTAGAATAAAGAAACTCATAGCAAGTTCAGCAGTTTGCACTAATGGGAGTAAGTGCAACAGTTGCGGTGAGAAAGTCTTTGTATGTCCTGATTTTCTTCAAAAGGGAATCTTCAGCTACTAGGAACATATGCTATAAATAAAGAATAGCAGAACATCTACTCTAACCTTCCTTAGAGCTGAAAATTCTTCAAGTATTCTTAGATGTTAATATTTTATTTCAGAACACAGAGGCAAAACACTAGTTCACTAATTTCCTCATTTTTTGAATGTCAAAACCAAAGCAGAAAAGATAGACATGAACAGGCACTGCCAAGCTGTGCTGAAGAAAAGGTGGGAATAATCTTGATAATTTGAATGTTCATATCTGTTAAAGGCAACACATTTGCAAAGGAGAGGTACACTATTCTTTTGGAGATGCTTCTGGGGACTCTCACTTCTACATCGTCTGCATCATGTTCAGCTTCTGCCTTCTGAAGACTCATGATCACGAAGAACAGAGGAGATGACTGAATGGCTACAGGACATTATTTCTACCTTATAGTCACAATCCTAATAACAACTTGCCGAGGGAATATAGGAAGATAATTATATCAAGTGAAATTTTCTTTCAGTGAGCCTGATCTCGTGGCCTAAAGAAGATCTCCCTCATTCTGCTGGCACTGGTGCTCCCCGTGCTGCCCAGGATGCAGTTGGCCTTTGCTGCAAGGGCACATTGCAGGCTCACAGTCACCTTGTCCATCAGGACCCCCAGGGCCTTTTCTGCCAAGCTGCTTTTCAGCGGGTTGGCCCCCAGTATATTCTGGTACATGGGATTGTTCCTCCCCAGGTGCAGGACTTCGCACTTCCCTTTGTTGAACTTCACAAGGTTTGTGTTTTCCCTTTTCTTCAACCTGTTGTGGTTCCTCTGAATGGTGCCTCTGTGCAACCGTCTGGTATATCAATGGCTCCTCCCAGTCTTGTAACATCTGCAGACTTGCTGAGGAGGTACTGTCTCCTGTCATCCAGGTTATTAATGAAGAAGTTAAACAGTATTGGCCCTGGTATTGACCCAGTATTGACCCCTGAGATATATCACTACTGACTGTCCTAGTTTTCAGTACACCTCACTGTACACTTACATATTCTGTACTTCAATTTGCCTATGAGAATGTTATGGAAGATAACTCTCCAATACATTACTAAGGCTGAGATAACAAAAATCCACTGCTCTCCCCTCCCTGAATGTTCAGGTCTTAGGTAACTGGTAAGGAAAATATTTATCACAAAGAATTTGTGTAAAAAAAGGGATGAGTTTGGTGTCCTCAACGAGCTTTTCATTCTTGAGTCCTGGATAAGATGATACATTTCCGAAAGGAAAGGACTACTTATTTTTCCCTGTAAGCCCTCTTTCGCATCAGTTCCTTAGTTCAGTAGGAGAGCATCTTTAAGGAAGACTGAGAAGGCAAAGGAAGGAGGGAATGCATGTGTGCTATTTCAGTCATGCTTGAGACTTTCAGCTCAAAATCCTAGTTTATTTATCATTGATCATATTGTTAATTTATTTTCTTCAGGCCATTGTCAGACCTGACACAGTGCTGGTCAGTTTTTCTTTCCTTTTCGGCATTCATCGATTTGTGTTTTCTAAGAAAAAGGTTTTCTGAGGGGAAATGATGAGTTTCAAGCCAACCAGGAAAGAAGTAAAGTTCTTATCTGCTCTTGAGATGTCGACTCTAACATCCTTTCCATTAGTCTTTCTTCGAAGTTTTCAAAGCAGCTGTCTTCATCTTTGTTTCTACTTGTGTATAAGAAAGGAGCATTGGTATGTCACTGTCTACCTTCAGAACTCTTCCACACCAAAATACCTGTGAAACCAGTGACAGCATTTACGTTGCAGTCTGGCCCTACCTATAGCCAAGTAAACCACACAGCTAGCTGTTAGCAAAAGCCGTATCTCCCTATTCAGCCCCTTCTACACTCATTGCCACGTGCTCCCACTCTGTTTCCTATGCCATCACTTTTACTCATCTAATCTTGTAGTAAGATGTTTAAGGAAGCTAAATTAGTAGAAAAACAATAGCTTTTCTATAAAAGCAGCCTTCTGCCTGTTGAGTTTCACAAATTGCGAGCAGATGAGTTTTGATGTCAAAGCAAGAGAAGACAATTACTAAGGCATGAGAGTGGAGCAGCATTACCCTTCTTTGTCAGCAGTCAGCTTTTAAATCAGCTTAGCCATGACTGCACCTATAAACAGCAAGTATATTGTGTATACTGCTTATCACGTTGATCTGCGTTCTCTTGCTATCTCCCGGGGCTCTTGTGTCTGTAACCACCTTATTTCCTTTGTTTTCTGCTTTGGTTGTAAGCTTTGTTCAGGGGTTGCCTCTCAGTACTGTACTTGTAAACCACAACTTTTGCAACTTTGAAGCTTTTTGCTGTGATGTTTACCACATCTTATCATTTTTCCTTCCTAACAGATGTCAACCATTATTATTTATTGTTTGGGGAGGATGACACAGCCTCCACATAGCTGTTTTCCAATGTCCTTGTGAAAAGATGTAGTATTATAACATCTTGTCTGCATAACATAAATAACATTAATATTGGAAATAAGAAGAGTTTTCATCTAACGTGGGAATCTGAGGGCTACATACAGCTCTGTTGTATACATAGAAAAAAAAATCTGTCACAAACTTCAAAAGGAAAGAACTTTGAGGAAAATTATGGACTTGATGATCATGTCTGTATGGCTTTTGCAGGTATTGTTCCTAGTGTTATTGCTCCACAGTTCATTCCATTGCAGGAGTATGTAGAAGTCCTTTAAAGACTGCATTTATGAAAAACACTGTGAAGGTGGACATGGTGGTTTGGGAGATTGGTACTAGGATATGAAGGCTTGGGTTCCTACATAACTGATTTGAATATAGCTGAAGGATTCTTATGGGGCCAGTGGGAATTATTTTGATTTTAAAACTTTTTGGTCCCTCTTTTTTTTTTTATTATCTTACGTGGATTTTTGCATCTCATCATCAGGGAGAAGCTGCTTGGATAGCAGAAGCCACTCTGTGCTGGTTGCAGTGGCAATAGGCAGACTGAAAGGGACAAGAAAGGCAAACCTAGAGATGAAATTCAGCAAAGCAAACCGAGATGATATTGGAAATATTTCTGGAGAGTTGGAAGACAACTTTGGGCTTGAATCTTGTGCTGCCATCCTCCACCTCTGCCCTAGGAACTACCTCTTGACATGCCCATTTCATCTGTGAGACCCCTGTTGCATATATGAGCTAACACTGATGAACATTTGCCTCTGTAAAGAATATTTTCCTTCAGATGGGGACTGAATGAAGGCAAAACCGCATGGAAACTCAGAAAATTGGTAGCAAAACTGTCTAAAGCATATGTCTCATCTCAACATATGGTTCCACATGACCACTAAACTGGTCATGGCTGGTTTCCACTGCAAGGCAAAGGTCTTACTCTGGGCTGTGCTCTTCCATTGTCACTTTTGTGCTGGCTTTGCTGCCTGGCTGAGGCATAGTAAGCCAAGCTGGGAGCCTGCCCGGCAAAGAGATAAACCAGAGAGAAAAAGTTTCTTGCAGTGTCTGACCAAGGTCAGGCGAGAGCCAGCAGAGGCTCAGGGGAAGGGGGAGCAATTCATAGAGGAGAGGCATGGTAGCACTGACTTAGGCCAGTCTAAACTCTCAGATGAGTGTGTGCTTCACTTCTTCCTCCTGCCTCTGTGGTACCCTAGGCACTTTCATCTCCTCCTTGGTGCCCTTTCTGATGCTTCTTTGACCCCTTGTGATGGGGTGCCTCTTCATTAGTGAACAAAATTGCCAAAGCCCACTTTTTGTCCCTGAGATCATGTTCGTACAAGACTCTTCTTGCCTCCAAAATGTACTAGCTGAGTCCTGGCTGCTTGCTCCCCATCTGTGCCAGAGACCATTATAGAAATGGAGACAATCAAGCCCCAGTGTCTGGACCCATGCACTGACAACTTTTCTGTTCTGGCATAGGTATAGCAAAGACAGCCGAAAGCTTGCTGCAGCAGTCTCTTCAGCTCAGACAGGAGTGGTGTTCACCTTTATGGCTCAGAAGGCTTTGGATTATTTTCTCTTTGAAAATAAGTATTTCAACTCCCAAAGTTAGTAGGAGAAGAAGAGGGAGGAAGATAGTATGCCAGCACATTGTAATAGCTTCTGTGCTTTGGTTTTCTGTAAATTGGAACCGTTCTTCTGTAGAATAGATTAAAACTTCCCCAAACTGGTAAGTATATGTGCCTCAGGGAATGCAAAATCAAAGATCACATTTGCTTTGAGGCAAAGCACTGAAAGGCATAAGGATCTTTTAAAATCTTACCCTAGATTTATGTATGTTCTCTGTATTTTATGAATTTCTCTCTATCTTTTGCCACCAATGAAATAAAAGATTCAAAGAGAAAGCGGAATAGTTACCTATGTTCTGTATTGACCTATCTTTGTTTCCAAGCAGATAGTTTTATTATATAAGTATTTCTCATTATTGTGTTGATACTGTAAATGCTAGTCTTATCAATTTGATATTTCTGCCATTTTTCTTACACCTCTTAATGCTATTGATGGCTTTAATGTAGCTGCTAATACCGGCAAGTAAGTAAACACTTTACATCATCTCTAAGAAACTTTGTTGGGAAAGCTGCCTTTTAGATAATTATGCCAGGTACTAGGGTAATAGCCATTCTTGCGGTTAGCATTATCACAGAATCACAGAATCACAGAACGTTAGGGATTGGAAGGGACCTCAAAAGATCATCTAGTCCAATCCCCCTGCCAGAGCAGGAACACCTAGATGAGGTTGCACAGGAAGGCGTCCAGGTGGGTTTTGAATGTCTCCAGAGAAGGAGACTCCACAACCTCTCTGAGCAGCCTGTTCCAGTGCTCTGTCACCCTCACTGAGAAGAAGTTTCTTCTCAAATTTAAGTGGAACCTCCTGTGTTCCAGCTTGTGTCCATTACTCCTTATCCTATCATTGTTTGTCACCGAGAAGAGCCTGGCTCCATCCTCGTGACACTCACTCTTTAAATATTTATAAACATGAATGAGGTCTCCCCTCAGTCTCCTCTTCTGCAAACTAAAGAGACCCAGCTCCCTCAGCCGCTCCTCATAAGGGAGATGCTCCACTCCCTTGATCATCTTTGTAGCCCTACGCTGGACTCTCTCCAGCAGTTATCTCCCTTCCAACTCCCTTTTGCTTTGAGATTTGGGTTCTTAACTTGGAGGTTATGGACAAAAGGTAAGGAGAAGTCCTAATTTCCTTTTTCCCCCTTTGTTTGTTCATTTTTATTTTTCCCGAGGTGAGCAGAGAGGGGCAAAGTGACCTACCAATGCAAGTGGTAGTGTGTTTGCTTTGCAGTCTTCTATTGTTCTGTACCATGATGTGTCCATCATGCTGCCTTCTCAGTTCCCTGTCCTGCTGGGATCTTCCTGTAGTTGCTTCTCATTCTCTAGTTTTTGCCTCAAGGGTGTAGTTAATTGGATTACAGTTCATGTTCTCTGCTTGATTCCCAAGAGCCAGAAAGCAGGGAAGTCCCAGCCACCATCTGCTTTCCCCCCTGTCCTGTGGATTTCTTTCATCTCTAATGAACTCAGTCCAAAATACAGACTACTGTGCTCATGAGCTACCATAACACTTCAAAGGTGCTTTTGAGCTATCGGGGAAAGACTTCTGGGGCATGCAGACAGGCGTTGGATAGATCAAGCAATGAGCCCATGAAAAGCTGAGGATTTACAGAATCTGACAACTGGTTTATTAATGACAGTATTGTAAACATGAAAAGAAAAGCAGCTTTCTGGCTGTACTTTTTTTTTTCCACTGTAAACAGTGCAAGACACCATTCTTGCCATTCTCATTTTAATTTAAGAAAATGCTGATGGAACCTTGCCTGCAGGACTGGCAGAGGTGGGTTGGCAGTTGGACCACCAGGGGTAGGGTTAGTTGACAAAGTCATGGCACAGGTGGAGATGGTCATAATCAGCTCCTCAGTAAACCCAGATAAAACTTCTGCTCACCTTCCACTTGCCTTTTAAATGAATAAATGTTACTAATTTTATTTATTACTCTTACTCTTATTATTATTGAAAAATTTTATAATTATTAAACTCCAGATATGGGAAGATAATCCTAAAAATATTTATTCACTAGATATTGCAAAATACAATGGCTGCAGCACTAAAAGCCAGTCTTGCACACCAGACCACATGGACACTCCTCAATACACCAGGAAGCTCTGATAGCAATTTAGATGCTGGTGAAATGTAAAAATGTTTTTAATTCCATTTGAGAGAAACCCTGTTTATGCCTTTTTTACCTCTCTGATGTAAAGAAATATGTGCTAAACTTTGGCAGTTCCTCCAAACAGAACTTCTTGGCTTTTAGTGGAAAAAACCCACCACAAAAAATACGACATTTGTAAAACCTTGAATATAGATCTATATTGGTTAGAGACGTAATCTACACTCTGCCTTACTCACAATGTTTCTCCCATGGACAGAATTTAATTTTAGTTTCCTTAACTGTTGCTCACAGGACTGTGTTAAATGGTTTTGAAATTTCTGTCCTTCCCCTAGCTCTAGAGCAGAAGAGATTTTAGCAAACACAGAATTTCTAGAATAGTTTATGTAAAGAAAAATACATGTGTGGCACAAAAAAGTTGAGAACTGCTGTTCTCATATATATATGTTCCCAGATACCCTAAGATCAAGTACTGAAGCATTACCAGAGGCCAAGTAGAAGCTGAGAGGAGAAATAATTGACCTGGCAGACAGGCAAGTTGTGCACTGCATATCCCATAGTGATAGCGAGGGAGTCTCAGTACGAAATGTGCACAAGCCTTTGTAAGATTGATTAAAGGCAAGTTTGATTGATTAGGTAAGTTAATGTATGTTGTGGTGAGATGTATAATGTCCTTTCTGTCCTCTGCAGCCCAATGAAATTGGTGGCAATGCTGAAACAGGTAAGAGGTTTTGGAAAATAATTACCCAGAAGAAGCTATAGGAGCTCAAAAGGACACCACTGAATTAGCAAATCAGCTTTGCTAAGAAGTAATCCAGTACGAAGCATGTGATAAATGCTTCGAGAAAAGCTTGGGCTTTTTTCCTTCATGAAAATGTAAAATGCTTGGTAAATATACTTGTTTTCATGATGTCACTGTGTGCTACCCTGTGAAATCTGATAGAATCAATCAAAAACATTGAACTTGCTATAATAAGGATAAACCAGCCACCACAGGTATGTGCTAATGACTTTATAGGAAACAAGTATATAACTGCTATACAAAATCTTCTCAGAAAAATTATTACAGGTGACAACTGTGCATTCAACTTGACATACGAAATCTCCCCAAACATCTGGTGGTACAATGTTAGGTGACTTTTGTAGTGTCTCTGTAGATTGATAGTGCTGGGAGCAATAGTGATTGCTGCTAATTTATGACAGTGTAAGACACTGTTGGGAACATTTCTCGCAGTGTAGGAAGGTGTATGGCAACATGCTACTTGTGTGGGTTGTATAAGACATTATCATTGTCTTTGAAAGTGACTAAAATTATAGCAATGTTTTATCTTGTAGTGATCCTTATCACAGTATTTCTGACATGCTGTGGTCCTTTCATAGTTTAATAGCTTCTGTTTCTATCACAGATGGAAAATACAGGTTTTAGGGTATATAAAAAAATTACGTTAAAAATGTTATCAGAATAGAGAATTTTCATTTCTTTGAACATTTACTTTAATACTTACTAAATTCTAAAAAGTATTGCCAGCAGGTCAAGGCATGTGATCTGTCCTCTCTGCTCAGCACTGGTGAGGCCACACCTGGGGTGCTGTGTCCAGCTCTGGGCTGCCCAGTACAAGAGAGGCATGGACAAACTGGAGAGAGTTCACAGCAAAGGGTCCCAAAGAGGGACTGGAGCATCTCTCCTGTGAGGAAAGGCTGAGAGAGCTGGGATGGCTCGGCCTGGAGAAGAGTGAAGAGTTTTTTTACCGTGTGGGTGATGGAGCACTAACACAGTTTTCCAAGAGAGGTCGTGGAGTCTCCCTCCATGGAGCTATTCACAAACCAACTGGACATTGTCCTGGGCAACTGGCTCTAGGTGACCCTGCTTGAACAGGGACCAGATGACCTCCAATTGTGCTCACTGTTCCAGCACACCATGTTTTGGGTTTGTTTGGGTTTTTTTGTCTCCAGTAGCTCTCAGGTGTGGATGAAAAGGGGTGGACTCAAATTTACCTGGCCTAACTACAAGTACCTAGGGTTTCCTAGGTAGAAATAGACCTTCTGACCTTCTGTCGCAGACCACAGAAGGTCTCTAGGCCTTCAGTTTGAATAACAATTTAATGAGTGTGTGCTTTGAAATTCAGTGTGCATTTCATCTCTCCCCATACCACAGTACAGTAGGTGACTGTGGCTTGGATGTTTAGGTAAACAGCACAGAGAAAATGGGAGAGGGAACAGCAGGTAAACACATTTTCCCAAATATGTAAAGAAGTTAAGCAATTAATTTGCTTTGCATTAATGCTTTTGACATAAATTAGACGAATTTTTAAGTTTTAACATTTGCTCAAAGTTTAAAATCCTCTCTGCCCCTTCAAATACGAGAACAGTGGGTGAGAGGGAAAAGGAAGAAAAGAAGCCTCAGTCTTTTTATTATACACGAAAAGAAGTAAAAAGATAAATCCAGGTGTTCTTTGCAGGTACTTCTTATTTTTAATAAAGTAAATCAGCTTATTTGAAACATCCATGGAACTAAAAGAAGGAAGCAAGATTGCAGTTCCAGATTCAGAAATCATGTATTTCCATGCTTTTATGCTTTGTGTGTGTTAAGGGAGAATCAAATTATGAATTCCCAGTGGAAGAGCAGCAGTTCAGCTAAAACACATGTACCTGCTTAATCCAAGGTGATATGCAAGCACAGGGAGGTGGAAATGAAACACATTGCTCCAGCAATAGTTTCCTACACTGTGATACTTCTGAGGATGAAGGAAAACAAGGACACAACCTTGCCATTTGAAGGAGAATTAATGATTTGCCCTGATGAAACTGATTTGCTATGTCTTTTTTCCAGTCAGTGGTGGGTTTTTTGAGTTTGGGTTTTGTGCTTGGTTGTTTTTGTTTTGTTTTTTTTTGTTGTTCTGGAGAAAAAGTAACTGTGCTGTAGGCTTATTTTCCCAACAAAGTTGGACTACTTACCAGAGTTTTAATTCTTGAGTGTTCTGTTTTCTTTTAGAAATAAAACTTTCTAATAGCTGGCATAACCAGCTATTTATAAAATGCTGATGACAACAATTAAATACAGTACTTTTTTTAAATTTTGGAAAGTAGCTAGTGGAGTACAGTTCCAACTGACATCAGAGCTTGTTTAATACTAGGGTACAGCATGAAAGAAGAGGAAGATGTCCCATACACTACAACACAATTCCAGTCTCTGTTTAAGGAGATAAGTGAACACCCACACCAGCTTTAACTTGTCTGCAGTTGGATTTTGGATATCACTGGTACACTTTGTGTTACAGCTTTGCTCAGCCTTACTGTGGCTGGTGTTAAGTGGTGGGAGGGGGATGCAGCTCCCTTTAGCCCCTCTGGTAACTCTACTCTTGGTTGTCTCAGTTCAGCATCAACAGATTCATAAATCTGTTTCTGATGGTTTGCATCACTTTTAAATGCTTTGCAAATATTTAGCAGCAAAGTTTTTGCTACGGAATGTAACTAGATAGATTATAGCATCACATATGGAAATCAGTGGTATTAATCATTTTGTCTTACTCAGATTTTTAGTGTAAAAGATATTGAAATGCAAGTTGCAGAAATAGAGAAAGGAAAAAGCATCTGAGAAAGAGAAAAATACCTTAGTTGCAAAAAATTATGATGGCTGTTACAATGTTTTTGAAGTTCTAAGAGGCAGGAATTGTCTACAGTGGATGGAGTTGCTGAATGAACTTGTTTCTTCCTAAGCTGAGTTCTGTAGATTTCCTGAAACTTGATGCAGCTACAGTTGTGCTAAACCAAATATCCTCGCTCATCCCACACGGTGCAAAGAAGCATATGTTCAGCACCTCTTCTTTTTTTTCTTGCGTGTCTTTGCTACAAAAAGCTATTAACATGTTTTCCAAGAGCTGATGATTGCCCTGGTTAGTGTTGGTACAAGATATGTAAAATCTGTCAGAACCCTTATGTTTTTTCCTTTTCTACTGTAACTTTCTGCATATGGGATATTACTGCTCTGTGGTATCACAAGTCTAGTAAAGTTCTGATTTTTGTTTTGTTTCATTTCCTAAGTGTTGCAATGCTGTATGTTATTCATTAAAAATAGATTAGTAATGTCACTTTACATAATGCTGTATTATTATAGGCCACTGCAGCTTCAGTGATAAAACTGCATTCTTTTAGGGTATTTTAGCAGATAGCAAGTGGTACCCAGTACAACTCCTTAATACAGTTTTGTAATTCTTAAAATGTTAAGTCTTAGATAATTGTTTTTACTCCATGTATTCCACTGAGAATATACTTGTGCCCAATGGCTAAGCCTTTAATACTGTGAATGGTTTTTGCAAGTGCATTTGAACTGTATCTGTTTCCTTACTGTGTATTTTCAGCTTCCCATTTCTAGTGCTTCTGCCCATTCCTTGCTTCTTTCTCGCTCTGTTCACTTACTCTTCTGATCTTCCTTCCTCACTTAAAGCCCAGCTTGTGAGCAGCATGTGCCTCCCTGACTGTCCCACCTCATCAGACCACTTCTGCAGCTTCATGAGGTGGCTTTGGGTTCCCCAGACCAGCAG
>NW_010205601.1:16002-20000 GCF_000695765.1 Mesitornis unicolor
CATCCAGATAGGGTTTTCCTCTGCTGGGATTTAACATGCCTGACTGTATCCCTAAGCTCCATGTTCAGTGAGCTCTGTTGTTTTTAGTAGCTTTATCGCTTGGAACAATCAAAAAGTATATGCCTAATTCTTTTGTTGTCCCTTCCTGTTGTACTTTTAAATGTTTTATAAGGTTCTGAAACTGCAGTGTATTGTACCTCATGGAACAAAGAGTTTGACTTATTTTTGTAAGTGTAGTGTTTGGTTTGGCACCTGTCACCTGAATGCCTAAAAGAATGAGGCACCTACATAAAAGACCATCAGTGACAACATTAAAAACAGGGCAGACTGTAACACTGAGTATAAATTAAATTAAAAAAAAAATCTACTCAAATTTCAAACTTAATGTAGAAGTGCTGTTACTGAGGATATTAAATAGCCAGTCATTATTTCACTTGATAGTTTTCATTAGTAAATAAATTAACATTTGCAACTGTATTCCCATTACTTAATCTTTTTGGTCATATCTTCTATTTCTGCATTTTCAGTGGCTTAGTCTCACCTCTTATTTTGGTGTATGAAGCTTTCTTTTCCCTGATTTTTACTGCTCTTATCTAAAATCTCTGATTTCTTTCAGCAGCTTTTCCTGAAGAGCTAGTGTTCTTTGTTACTATTTAACATGTTTCATGGTAAGCTTTTAATTTTTCCCATTGAATTTATTTTAACTAATGAGATTAAATCTTCACACATATTCCTTCCCTTTGTGTTGCAGTTACATGCTTAAGTTAGTTCCACAGTGCTGCCAAGTCTCTGTCATTTAAGAAAAGCTTAAGGTAAATATAACAAGTTTCTCATGCCAGCTAATTTGATGGTTTTATTCAATTGATGATTTATCAATCAGAGAGAAAATAAAACTTTTGTAAAAAGGATCGGTGACAGATTATAAATCCTGAAGCATATGAGATGGATTTTATAGGGTTGCAGGACGCTAAAACCCAAATTGTTAGATGTGAAACTGCCTTAAGATCTAAGGTATTTGTAAAGCTCTGTCTTTGGAAGAGTTACAGCCTGCTCTCTGGACAGGAATTTTGGAGGGTGGGTAGTTGGTTTGTGTTTTAAATACCCTGTTTGAAACCCTGGAGAGGGAACTGCAGAGACTGATTCAGTGTGCACTGTGTAAGTTTCAGCTGTTGGAAAGAGGTTGTGCAGACCAACATAACCCAATAGCTCCTGGAAAAGAATGGTTGTTGTTTACACTAATGACTTCTTATGCCCAGAAGGTAAAGATGAGTCCATTTATGGGTTATCTGAAGTAATAAAGCAGGACAATTCACCAAGGCTGTGCATTCCTGGAATGAATCTATTTTCAGCTGATTTTGAAAAGCGGGTACCATATTTATCAGTATGTCCTGGACAAGATCTTGGGGAAAAAAAAGCTATAGACAAGAATAATTACTTAATTCAAAGTTTTTCAATGCATGGGGCTTTTTTGGTGGTAGTCACCCAAGAAAATAAAGATTAAAAAACCCCCAAAACTCCAGGTAGTGACAAAAGCAACTTTCCTTACATGTGCTGTAACCTATTCAGTTATGAAAATACCTTTAAAATTCCAGATTCTTTGTTCCTTGTTATTCTGACTGACTTTTAAAATTTCTTTTACTCTGGGTAATGAAGACTGCATACTGGTAATATTCAGTCCTCTATTAACACACATTTATTCCAGTGTGAAAAAAGGACTCCTCCTCTTATTTCCTGTGCAGTTTCCTAGACTGATGGGTGCATCTGCTTTGTTTGGAGAGGACACTTAAGGCATTTTAATGTAGCTAGGTATATTTTTTTAAGATATGCATATTTCTATATCTTCTGGATTTTGTTCAGTTTTTTTTTCTCTTTATTATCACTGTGCTATGCTTTTTCCCATGTTGTCTTTCATATCACTTCCTTTGCTCCTGTTGCAGCCTCTGTGTGTTTTTCCCTCACTATGCTGTATTTTCTACTTCCTCTTTTCACACCTTGCTGTGCCTCACAGCTTTACTGTGTACACTTGTGTCTTCTTCAGCTGTTTCTTTTTGTCTCTTCCAGATACACTTTCAGTCCTGAGCATTTGCATGGGAGTCTTGGAGATTCCTTCAGAAGTTGCATGGCCCAAAGAAAAAGCAAACAAACTTGGTCTTGAGTAATAAGCCAACTCTGTTCTTCCTGAAGGCCAAGAACAGTGGACGGTGTGCCTTCTCTTGCATCCTCCTCCATCTGCCATTGGCCACTCCTGGTCTTTGCTGGAACTGAAGTTTCCCTGTCTCCTAGTCTCTGAGCATCCTTTGGCACGTGGGAGGTAGATCATTGTATCCTGGTTGTTACTTTGTGCGTGTAACATAGCCTCATAAGCGTAAGAAGTAATGTAATTTGCTCAGTCTTGGCAGAGCTCTAAGGGGTACAGAGACTGCCTCTCTCCTGTGTTGTCCCATCACCTCCTTTTCCTTCATTTTTCTATCCTGCTCTCATAATTGGAAACATTTCTGCTGCTGCTTTGGGATATTTGGGCTGAGTTTATTCTGAAACAGTAGGCATGGTGAGAGCTGAAGCAAAGTAAGAGCTGCAGCGATGAGGGAGAGGGGATGGAGTGTAAGAGCAAATTCTGTGTTTGGATCCTAAATAGGGTTTTTTTGTGTTCCTGAATATAGGCTTCTGTGGCACTGTGTTTCTTACCTGGTATGTTGCAAATGTAGGTATGATAGTTGTGCTTTCTGCTATCTGTTAAAGCTACCACTGTAACAACAGCAGTGAAAGCATAGTGGAATGAAGTTGACATCCATGTAAAAGTTTCAGGCACTTATGCAGCTAGTCCATGATACTTATCTTCATGCCTGTTGTTGCCTGTACTTGTGGAGTTTGGGAGGGTACAGTTACCCATGTTGTGACCATGCTGGAAATTAAACTGTGGCCATATGCTTTCAGTTCACAAGCAATTTCTGTTCTGTAGCTGTTTCACTTGCTGCTGACAGCATTTTAAAGCAGTAATACTGTGAAATCAAGCAAAGTTGTTAATGGAAAGAGTAATTAAAAAGGAGCGTTTCCTTTGCTCCTCCAGTCTGACAAACCTGTAAGCAGCAGCAGGTGGAACTATCTATCAGGGCTTGGAAAAGAATTTTGTAATTTTTTGTATTCTGTTCACATTTTACATGATTTTCAGTGTATTCTCAAGTATTAGAATCTCTTGCCTGCATTTCTACCTGAAAAACGTAGTTACAAAGGATGTTTAATGCAAGAGTAATTAAAATGAAAATTATTCTTTCCTCTCTTAGCATTTTGTTGGATTTTGTCCTTTTTGCACCACTATAATGAACTGTACACCAAGCCTTGGTTTTTGTAATCAGTTACACTGTGCTCAACTTGGGTAGATGAGCAATGCCCCTTAAGTTTTACGGGTAAAGAGAAACGCCTGTATAAGCATGCCTCAAAACCTACTGAAATTCAGCTCAAACTTAGCTATAATACACAGAAAGCTCAAAACAGAATTACTGAAGGTCATGCTGACATCCCTATCAAACAAGCAAAAACTTTCAGTTATACTCTGAAAATTGTTTTAAAAGCTACGTTGTGTGGCACTTGCTTTGCAAGGGGATGGAGCTGCACATCCTTCCTCAGCTTTGCTTTAAAAGGAGAGTAGGGCGTGAAGGTCAAACGGGACAACTTCATCCCCTTCATCCTTACAGGTACGCATCGCTTTTGCCTTTTTGGCCTGTCAGCAAGTTCAGCTCTGGTTCTGAACTGGTGGTGATATGTAGAACTTCTTACACTTGCTGGAGCTGCCTTTTGCTTTTAATAGAAGCCTCAAGGACACCTGCACCTCCCAGGTGCAGTCAGAGGAGCTGGAGCTGGTAGGGGGGGCAGAGGATGATCTGGCGGGAGCTTTCAGCTTGGCGGCTCTGCTGTGGCCACCTACGCTTTACTGCCTTAAGTCGAGACCGGGGACTCCGAAATCAGACAGGCGGCCGGTGCTACCTGGCGGCGGCTGAGAC
>NW_010205602.1:0-8509 GCF_000695765.1 Mesitornis unicolor
CTACTCTGCTCTGGTGAGACCGCATCTGGAACATTGTGCTCGGTTCTGGGCCCCTCAGTTCAAGAAGGACAGGGAACAGCTTGAAAGAGTCCAGTGCAGAGCCACAAAGATGATTGAGGGAGTGGAGCATCTCCCTTATGAGGGGCGGCTGAGGGAGCTGGGGCTCTTTAGCTTGGAGAAGAGGAGACAGAGGGGTAACCTCATTAATGTTTATAAATTTGTAAAGGGCAAGTGTCAGGTGGAAGGAGCCAGCCTTTTCTCTCTGATGTCAAATTACAGGACAAGGGGCAATGGGTGCAAGCTGGAGCATAGGAGGTTCAACTTGAACATGAGGAAAAACTTTTTCACTGTGAGGGTGACAGAGCACTGGACCAGGCTGCCCAGAGAGGTTGTGGAGTCTCCTTCTCTGGAGACATTCAGAACCCGGCTGGACATCTTCCTGTTTGACCTAGTCTAGGTGATCCTGCTCTGGCAGTGGGGTTGGACTGGATGATCTTTTGAGGTCCCTTCCAAATCCTAAGATTCTGTGATTCTGTGAAAGAAAGAAACATATTTGCTTACTCATCTGGTTTCCACATTTCACATTGTGGGAAACAGCACCGCATTTTTCACATATTAAGCACTTTACACACGACCATGATTAATTAGAAAATTCCTTCTGCTGTAGGCTTTACGTACCATCATACTACCATAGCAGTATTTTCCCAGCTGCTGCAGACAGTGAGTGACACCAGAGGGAATAATGTGCTCCCCCCACTTCTCCTGGCATCACCACTTCTGCTTCAGCGGTGGGTCTCTCTTTCAGCCAGTAAAACAGTCAGAATCTGGAGCAAACAATACAGGAGAAATGAGGAGCTGGTGCCAAATCTGGTGTTGTACTAAGAGAAAGCTCCTCCTCTTTGGCAAAAAAGTCCATAATTATACTTGTCACTAGACCACGTGCCACCTGCTGTCCTGGGGATAACAACGTTCTCAAGCACTGAGGTCCACATCTACATAGCTTGATAGCTGAGACTTACCAGCATATTGCCATGCTTCCCAGGGACTAAATAATGTATTGTTAGCCATTAAGGGAAGCAAAAATTTTTGTTTCAGGTTTTGGGGAGGCAAGGGGGGAAATTGAAAGTTTAATTTATTTTACACACATACATTATTATTTCTCCTTGCATATTCTTTTCAGAAAGTATATACATACTCTTTAAACCTTCTAAGGTTACTACCCTAATCCTAGCATATTTTTCTGCATCACAAAGAACAAGGCATCAGTTATCAGTTGAAAGTCACACTCAAAGGTCTCAAGATATCCGCTCATTCTTAAAAAGAATTTGAATTTTTCTCTCATGACTGAGTTCTTTAGATTCTTTTTTCCTTTGTAATATACCTGCTTCAAGATACTGTAGGTACATAGTGGCAACGGGGGAAGAAACGTGGATTTTTTTTTTCTTCTGCACAGGTGCTACAGCTCAGTCTGAAAGCCAACAATTTGAAGATTCTGGTAACACCATTGGAATTAATCTGCCAATGTACCAGAATAACAGCATTGTCTGTTCTTAAAATTAGTGCTTATCTATTCTTAATAATCTGTGTAGCCCAAAGGAACAGAAAAAAGCTTAAAGAACATGGCATACAGAAAAAAGTCTGGGGAGAATAATATACCAATTAAGCCTCACATATCCTGTTTAATTGCTAGGCTGAGGGAAAGCTGGTATTTATTTGATTAAAACAGGTGCTTCAAACAAGGTATTTGAAGTTATCACAGAATCATTGCAATCTGAGATGGAAGGACTCCTAAAAACAGCTTGGGGCATGTTCTGCAAATCCAAACCAGGACAGCTACCTCCTAATGGAGCTGTGTTTGTCATTTTCTTTTCCCTTTTCACAGAAATTTTCAATAGAAAGAGTGGCGCTTTAGCATTTGCTCTAGTTGAACAGCTACTGATTAGCTTCACAGTAATGGAGGAGCAGTTGATTATCAGAAAGAACACAAGGTGCACTGATTGGGAGACTGCTATGTCTGAATGTACTAAGCTGTGAGTAACAAAGATTACTTGGATGATTTGAGGGAAAGGTGTTAACCTCTTAGAAGTGTACAGTGTTTCATTGGCAAAAATATTATGTCAGTGAATAAATTGTACTATTCAAATTAATAAGAAAGTTGTTAAGCATGCTTTCTTAAAAATGCAAAACATGCTTTAAAAGTTTATAGAGGAAGTGAACAGAAATTCTATTTTCTAAAATGTATATTCATAAAATAGTGCTATTATGTCAGGATCAAAATTGCTTACAGCTGGCGGAATGTGTTTTCTGACTGTTTAGATATTACTTATCTCAAGACACCTTGCAAGCTGGCACTTTTAAAGATAATTTAAGTATATAATAACTCTAGTTATTCATGGAAATGTTCATGAAGCTATGACTTTTATTAGAAAATAAGAAATGAATAAAAGCAAGTTAATCCTTTTTAAATAAATTGAGAAGTTACAAAAAATGCTGAATACCAAAGATATCATAACATACTTCCAGGCAACAAAGAAAAGTGGTGATTTTTTATAATGATGTATAATTACAAAGCATTTTATCTGGGAGGCTGCAATGGTTCCTTTCCTCCCCAGCAAAAGATAATTTCTTTCCTAGAAATTATTTCATCCACAAAAGATTCTCGTTCTTGAGCCCTGTGTAGAGCAGGTAGGAACTTGCTCTATATTTTGTACTTTGATACAGAATCATAGAACCATAGAATGATTTGGGTCAGAAGGGACATTTAATGTTCATCTGGTCCAATCCCCCTGCAATGAGCAGAGACAACTTTATCTAGATCAGGTTGCTCAGAGCCCTGTGCAGATTGACTTTGAATGTGTTCAGGGATGAGGCATCTACCACCCCTCTGGGCAACCTGTTACAGAGTTTCACCACCCTTATCCTAAAAATATTCTTCCCTATATCTAGTCTAAATCTACCCTCTTTCAGTTTAAAACCATTACATCCTGTCCTATCATAACAGCCCATATTAAAAAAATTCGTCCCATCTTTCTAATAAGCCCCTTTTAAGTATTGAAAGGCTGCAATAAGGCCTCCCCAGAGCCTTCTCTTCTCCAGGCTGTACAACTCCAACTCTCTTTACCAAGACTTCTAGAGACTACTGAGGTAAGCAACCTAAAAAAGACATAGGTTAAGAATTATAGAAATTATACACCAGAGAAATTTAGGGCTGGAAGTGCCACAGAGGCAAGCTGGAAAGAACTTGAAAAGTTCTTCTACATGATGAAAGTCTTTCACTGACCACAGATCAGGAAAAGATTGCTGAGAAGAACCAATAGAAGAAAACCAGCAGTGAGGGGATGCATCAATGCACTGTGGCTGTCATAAGGGAAACCTAGGGTGTTTCTAAAGCTAGGTTGTGAACTCAGCACCTTGAGCAGATGTTATCTCTTGTGATACAGAACACCCTGGTATTCAAGCCTATGTCTGTAGGTGATGTAAAATCTATCTATAAATTTTGAAAGATATTTAATTAATTTCCACACCTCAACCTTAGCACCAGAAAAACATCCATTTCTAAAAGTCAGAAAATATCACAACTAAAAAGAAAATGTAAATTACTAGCTAAAAAGTTAATGTTCAGAGACTGAAGGGGAGTGGGTACTTCCACCTGAGGACAACATGGAAGTAAGCATTATTCAGTTTCTATTTAGCACATATTCAATGTAGAGATAATAAAAATGTTTTCACACTCGCACTTACCAACAATTTCACTTGGCTCCTTATTGTAAAGTTTTTTGTTCCAGTAAAGAAGTCTGAGAAAAGGAAAGGACACCAGTACAACAAGGCAGATGCCAACAAACATATGCCCTGTGAAGGCGGCAAAATCCAAACCCTGGAAATAAAAATGAAAACCTAAATTATAAATCAGTTATTTTCCTATATTAACTACAGGGAAAAGTATTCAACTACATGTACTTCAGCAATCAATACTAAGTACAAAGCAATAAAGTAAGTTCCAAGTACAGTATATGCTGTATTTCATCTGTTTCAAGGAGACGAGCCACATTACAATATAATTAAGAGAACTGAAAAATAACATTACAAGCTATTCTGAAACACATTTAGTGTTCTGGACATGGAAAGAAAAAAGAAACTCAAACAGAATCATTGACTTTCACTTTTATCACTTAAATCACAGTAAATTCATTTTAAATCACACTGAATCACAGAAATAGTTAAACTTTAATGACCAGCTTTTGTTTTAAACTGATAACAACAGGGATTCTTACAACAGCTCTATCTGAACTAGGATTTCATCTGAATTCACAAGTATTCTTCTACAATAAAAATACTATATGTGAATATTCTGTTTATTTTTCTGCCTGCTTAATAAATGGACACATTTATTTACATTTTGTATAATGAAACACTTTAATGAAGGGGTTCTCAAAAAGTTTAGGGAGAATATATTAAAAAGCTACTGTTTTAAGCAGTAAAAGTGAATAGTAACACCCTGCTCTAAAACTATGAAGTTATTCATGCTTTGAGTAGGACATTGGACTAGATGATCTCCAGAACACCTTTCAACTGAACTATGCTATAATTCTGTATTAAACACATACCATAGTGGATCAGGGTTAGCCTTTGGGCTGGGATTGTCTGAAGCCTGTCCAAAAGAACATGTTCTTGAAGCTCCAAGTGAGATTACATCCAAGTACTTTGGTAGCAAGGAACTATCTTTGATTCACAGAGCAGAAGCTGCCTGGGCTGGTGATCACAGCAGAGGAGCTTTATGATACTTGAAAGAAAACATGGTCCAAAGCCCTGGATAGTTCAGGTAGACCAAAATGAATTTTCAGAGCAGCCACTGATTTCCCAGAGGCTCCAGAAAATCATGGGATCTTCCCTGCGCTGCACCTTTATGTCTCTACAATGATGAAAGTGACTTGCCTTTTACCAAATACCTGTGTTCTACCTATAGAACATTCTGTAATGCTAAGACAAATTGAAAACAGATATATTGCCTCCTACTAGAAGAATTTATGTGGAAATGTCCCAGCCAAAATGTCTCTAGTTCAAAAAAGGAGAAAAAAAAGATCTCCATTGCACCACAGGGCATAATAAAAAATACAACACACAAGAAACTGATTAAAGTCATAAAGAAGTTTTCGTGGCCAGATAAAGATTAGTGTTCTTTTGCAAAAAATCTATAGTTTGCAGATAGTCAAATAAATCTTAAATATAAACAAGCAGACCTAGGATTAGAATTTGATCCTATGAAAAATACAGGTTTCAGCTTCATGAGCCAAAGAAAATCTTTCTTAGTTGCTGTTTAATATTAGATTCCTTATCTCTTCTACTCCCCAACCACTAAAAGGTGAAACTGTATACATGTTTATTTGCTGGCCTTTCATTATTACTGGGCTACTGCCATTTCTTTCATGAAAGTAGAAAGAAGACTTTTCAGGAATTGGAAGAAGATTATTTTAAGAATCTGATGGAAAAACATGATACCACAAGGGGCAATTATATACCTTCATTGTCTTTGCTTACTTATTAGGTCAGCCAGTCAAATGTCTGACATCTCTGCAAGACAGAGTTAGAAATCAGTTTTTATAAATAAAGATTGGCCTCTGGGCATCAAGTCAAGATTCAGAGCTACAGGAGACCTTTCTAAGAAGGATGAAATCAATGTTCATAGCTAGGAAATTTACAAATAGCAACAAGAAAAAAAAAATTAAATTCTGCAAAGGCTCAATGCTCGTAAGACCTGCCATCAAAGTATATAAAGTCTGTATCCCCTGTGTATAATTCCTTAATTACAGCCATCTAAAATCAACAGGGTTTTGTGGGTTGTCTCTAAGATTATAGCCATAAAGATAAATCAGAATATTTTGGCTAGAAAAATCAGAATCCTTAAAGGCACAGTGAACAGGCCTTGGTTTGGAAATTGCTCAAGTATTGGCAATATGTTATTAAAAAGTTAAGGAAGTATGGAACATAAGTATTCAGTTTTGTATGGTCTCTAGAATGACCTAAGGAGAGGTAGGATGCTGAAATGAATTAAGCTGTAAAAACATGAAGCTACACCAACTAAAATACCAGTGCCTAAATCTGACTGGAAAAAATTTTGTCCTCTGAAAAACAAAATTACTGGGAAACAGCTAGTTAAGGAGCAATAAAGTAATTAGAGGTCATCTGAATATATTCAACACAAAACTACCAGAATTAGGAAAAGTACTTTTGCATTCAACCTAGTCTTAAAAAAAATCAGTGGACGTGAATCTTCTCTTACACTGGCTGCAATGTGCCCATGTCATGAAGAACGATGCTAGCTATCAGGCAGAGTATGTCAGCAGAAACTCTCTGCAGAGATACCCAGGCATAAAGCTAATGTCTAATGTGGGAAATAAAAAAGAGAAACAAGAACCCAAAGAATCCTTGGAAACTCTTAACTTTAAATATGTGTTGTCTCCATCATATGTTATTGAAACTTGATTTTAAGGAAGTGGCTTATTGCAAACAAGCACAAAGATTTACAAAGTCACTTGCTTCTACGTTTTGAATATCACACCAATTGTGGAGGAAAGCAATTGTGCTTCATTACTGAAATGCCACAATGCAGATGCTTTCAATCAAAAAAATCCAGCACAAGAAATGTGCCACTTAAAACCCACAAAACTAATTTCTCTACAAAATGGAAAAATCACATCAACCTAGAAGGCAAACTAAAATGTTGAGGTTAAGAAGGAGGTCTCAGGTCTGACTGATAGTTGAAAGGAATTTTAATGTAATGGAGATCACCATACTCTTAAAAAAAAAAAGAAAGCTGGATTAACACAGTTGAATGATGTATGAACTGATATAGATAAGCCTTAAAAGTGATTTGGAGATATTATCATGAGAGAAAAAAAATCAACTACATTTTTGTCATCCTACCCAGAAGCTTACCCAAACTTTTCAAAGAGAGTAGCTGGGCTGAGATTCAGGATTTTGTTAAACTTCATAGTATCACCCTATCAATCTTATCTCTGGGATCCCCAGAGGGGGAGGAAAAACCATGCTGCTCTACTGTGTCTGCAGAACAGCTTTACAATTCAGCTGAAACAAGTTGTTTTCTACCATGGAGCGTGCTTATTTCAGGTAAGAGCTTGCATGACAGCATTGTCTGTGATAGCGCAAGGCTGGATTCAATTTTGTTCCCATTTCTTGCTCCTGGCTTTCATCCCTGTTTCCTCCCTGCAGTTATCCACAAGAGCCAGTCTGTAAAAATTAAACCTGATAATCACTAGCCTTGGACAACTTGAACCCTGTATCCATGAGGAGTCTGAGGACTGCCAAACACTCACTTTTTTATGGCTGATATCAGAAGGGCTCACAGTGGAAAAGAGACCACTGTCCACTCTGATGCCTTGGGCTGTGTGTTCAGCACAAGGCTCTCTGCAGCATGCAGAATCCACTTTCAGGGAAGGAGAAAGCAGGTTTCTCACCAGACATTGTCAGGTAGCTAGGAGTCAACTGGCAGCCTCTGCAGAGATTAAAGGTTTACATTGTACCACAGATACAGCAGAGGATACCAAGATGGTGGCACAGCTACTTCATCAGTTGCTCCTGCTGCCTTTCCCACACTCTAGAAAGGGCATGCAACATCTCCACAGAGCCTACATTCATACCTTTTGTGACTGTGGGTAACACATTTTATACATCCTGAGTCCTCTGCACTGCTGGGACAAGGATTCAGCATTTTAAAAACACATTGAAGTGCTCCACATGTCTGCTGCATACAACAAAATGCCATTTTCATAAAGATTTTCTTTTTCTGGCACAATAGACTGAAATAGAGTTGACATGCACAATAGGCGAGAAATACTCTTCTTCCAGGAGATTTCAATCCATCAGATAAATACAATACACGCTTCAAATGTCCCTTCCTTCAGGCTATGCTGATTGTGTTAAATTTCTCCCATCTAAAGATTTTGTTTTAGCAAGACAACAGCCTAAAGGTTCCACTGCCTACAGACTCAAAGCTGGAACAGAGTAGACATCTTTCTTTAGTTTACAGTTTTAAATACAAAGTCAAATACATCCATTGCATATTAGAAGGAAGTAGCATACTGTTTTCCTAAAATACTGATTTTCTATTATACTGATTATTTTTAATTATTGTTAGTAATAATAATTATTATTATTATTTATACTACTTTTGGATGTGGGAAATTAAATTCTAGTAATTCAGGCATTTCTGGAAGAAATCTGCCATGTTAGAGCAAAGAGAAAGCAAAAATTATAGCTATGTGCAGCAATTCAAGGAGCAGAAAAACTCCACTTCTAGCTAGAATGCCCTTAATATTTTAAAACTATTAAAATGAGGAAGAGCAAGAGTAATTTACTATTTCTACACTGGATTAAACACCCCTTCTTGCCGAATGACTGAGATCTACATTTTCTCAGGGGGAACTGCTCATGATGTAGCTGAGCCAGAAATCACTGTTGGTCTTGTTACACTTGAATTAAATAAATAAAATAT
>NW_010205603.1:0-820 GCF_000695765.1 Mesitornis unicolor
TACTCCTGTAGACAGAGATATCTTTGAATAAGTACCTATTAAGAAAAGTAATTTGGTGATAAAAGGAAACCAATAATGTACTGGCGTATAAGATAATTGGCAAAAGGGCATACCCTCTTAACCCCCTGGAGAGGGGCTGGTATCAGTACGTGTCCATTGTGTAAACAGTGTTGTTTACTTGGAAGAATAAAGTGTTTTAAATGTTTTAAGTGTATCATTTCCCCAGAAAGAAAAGAAGAACATTATCTAAGAAACGGTTTAGAGTTTTTGTGTATTCGTTGTGAGGCCACCACCCCTTTATATAACCTACTGTGACTTAGGTTTTATTGTTGCCAATTTAATCAAGGAGTGTTTCTTCATTAAAAGTCACCCCTTAAAAGAATTAAGGAGGAGGGCAAGACCGAAGGGGACCAGGTGATGCGGCTTGAAAGGTCTGCCAAGGGCTGCAACCCCTTCAGGCTATGAAGAATACAGATAACTGCAGTACCTGCTGATTCAAAATCGGGAAAAGGGAAAACTCATTCCCTAATGATACTAAAAATAAAAAAAGATCAAGAATTGATACCAATTCGGCAAGTATTGACTCAATTGGAAACAAAAACACGAATCAATGTTATCAAAAAGAAAACGGGGGATTGTGAGATGTGTCAGTCTGATTCGTCTTAAAAGAACGTGGAGAAAATGGGGAAGATGCGACCTCTGTGACTATTTTGGCTGTCCTTGTACAGAGAACAGAGTGAGAAGAAGTATAACAGAGTGTAGAGTTGTATAAGACCCATAAGGCACCACAAAGGAGACACTTATCTGAACCCTCTTCAGA
>NW_010205604.1:0-958 GCF_000695765.1 Mesitornis unicolor
CACCTGGAGTACTGTGTCTAGTTCTGGTGCCCCCAACAGGTGTATTAGAACAGGTCCGGAGGAGGGCCACGAAGATGATCAGAGGGCTGGAGCACCTCCCCTGTGAAGACAGGCTGAGAGAGTTGGGGTTGTTTGCAGAAGAGAAGGCTCTGGAGAGACCTTATAGTGGCCTTCAAGTATCTGAAGGGAGCCTACAAGAAAGTCAGAGAGGGACTTTTTACAGGTAAGTGATAGGATGAGGGGGACTGGCTTCAGACTGGAAGAGGGTAGATTTAGATTGGACATTAGAAAGAAATTCTTCACTGTGAGGGTGGTGAGACACTGCCATAGGTTGCCCAGGGAGGTTGTGGATACCTTCTCCTTGGAAGTGTTCAAGGCTGGGTTGGACAGGGCTTTAGGCAACCTGGTCTAGTGGGAGATGTCCCTGCCCATGGCAGGGTTTGGACTGCATGATCTCTGAGGTCTCTTCCAACCCAAACCATTCTGTGATTCCGAGATCTTTTGTGCCCAGTGCCAGCAATGCTGCCACCTTAGAACTTAGGAAAGGGAAACACCACCCAGGGCTGTTACAGCTGGCCACCAGCCTGGTGCTGCCCCATCTTGCCACCTTTCTGAAGATGCCATGGCAAGAAGTGTGTTCTGGTTTTCACCGAGCAGGGCTCACCTTGTCCAATGTCCTTCTGCTATCAGGTATTTTGTGTGCTGCCTAACCAGCAGCCCATGTTTCTCTGACACAACCATAGCACATGCCCCTGTCATCTATCCTGTAGTACAACTGCTAATTAATTGGCAGGGCTGTACGGAGGAGCTGGCTGAACAGTGTTTGTATAAAGGGCCAGGGCCTTGGTAGGACGCTACATTTCCAGCCTTGGAGAAATATGGGGAGAAGAATCAGTACAGAGACAGGAAAAAATCACTAATATCTTGGCAAAAGGAAAGCTCCTTTTTGATAGTGATG
>NW_010205604.1:972-5143 GCF_000695765.1 Mesitornis unicolor
AAGCGGCTGTTGCAGGGATGGGGGTAAATCTCTCTCTCTCACTTCCTTCTCTTATGTGACTTTACTGGGTGCCTAGGCAGTGAAACTGGAAATAGCTGCAGAAAACCAAATTGATTAGGAGAAATAATGTACATGCAAGGAGTGTATTTCAAGCAGCTAATCCCATGGTTGACAATGAGCTCTTTCATGGGACTGTCAGCCAGGAAAGGGCCAGAGTTCAGGCCAAAAGGAGTGATTCTTCTGTTTTCCACCTACATCAGGGAATGTTTCAGTCACCAAACTCTGCAGCTGTTCCAGCTTCCACTGCCTTTCGGTCCCTTCTCCACAAATCCTTTCCATGCTATTGTCAGCCACAAGTCATATGAGTGCCCCAGCAGCTGGGAAGTGACCTATCTGGGTCTCAGCTGCCCTTGCCCCAAATGCAGGTGCTCTGGATAACATGAGTACCTGTGGTCTACTGGCACTAATAGTGTGGGTAGTGTCACTCCTTTAGCCTACACAAGATGAGATTTGCTCTGGGTGTGGTGCCTCAATATCAGCATCTAGGAGGAACGACAACTTCATCAATGTATCCATTGAGGCACTTAGGTGCCTGAAGTATAAAATATTATAGTTCTCAAGACCTGAGTGTGAGGTGTGGAAACATCTCAGCAGGGACAAAGTTAGCAGTCAGACTCTGATAAGCTGCAGTTTGGTTTTGATTACGGGAGAAATGCCAGTCTAGAAAACTGCCCAGTGTGCAGTTGTAAGAGATCGGGAATTAGCACGTGACCACTGCTTATATCAACCTGAGGGTAATAAGAACTTGACAAACCTCATCTCTCTTCAGTTGCTGCAGGCTCTTGGTCATTAGCTGTGGGTAGACCTTTAGTTAAAGCTCTCAATTATGCATTTGACACAGATCCTGTAGGCCAGCAAGCTGTAATGTTAAATGCCAATTGATTATGGAATGTTCCTGTAACTTGGCAGCCGTGTGATCCACCCCATAGCAATATTATAGTTTGATGTCTTCTGCAATTGTGTGTAATCAGTGTCTTATTAAATCTACAGCATCCTTGTTAAATTATGTGCTGTGCATAATAGTTTCTAGTGAGCTGGATTTCAGTGTAAGTGCTGCATGTGCAAGGAAGTGGAGATGACTTTCACCGGTAGCACATGCAAAGGGGAGGAATGCTTAAACTTAATCTGTGAACACCAGGGAATCTCTCAGGCAAACAAGTCCTTTGAGATGCTCTAGCTGGAACAGCTCATCTGCAGCAGGCCTGTATTCAGGAGAGCTGAGTAACCAGAGCTGAGGGCCATTATGGTGCAGTGAAAACACTGTTTTTGTAATAAGTCAAAAACATAACGTGATGCAAGCTACTATGAAAAACCCCCTAACTCTATCCCAACCAAAACCGGTATAGCTGGTAAAGCCCTCAGAAAGGAGAACATGCAGTTGTCATGAAAAGCTTGGCTTCTCCATGCTTTTGCTTTGTGCATGATAGTTACAGTCCAGGTGACCTGCAAGCAAGCTGGGAGCTTGGTGTTTGAACAGCTGCCCAAAGCAGCTAGCTGGAGCCAGCTAGGAGTGGGTGCACAGCCTAGGAGCAGCTGAGCTGTCTTAGCTCTTTGTAGACCAACTAATTAGCCTGGGTAGAGCACCTCACTAGTGTGGCAGCACTGCTTCAGAACCACAGTGACCTTGGGTATCTGCCCTAAACTGAATTGCCCAATGCAGACCTTCCCCTTCTTTGCCAAGTCTAACTTGGTGGAAGATAATTGGGCCTGAAAATGTTCTGTATTCCTGTCTTTTGGGTAGCTGTACATCAGCGGATGCTCAGTTGTACTTGGCTTATAGTATGGCCACCTGGAAGTAAAGTGCACAGAGGCTTTCCGTGCTCTTTCCAACACGGGGAAGTTTCAGGTTCTGGCCCAACCTCGGTAAGAGAGCCTTAGTAATGTTGCAGCTGTATCAATTCACCTCATTTAGAACAAACTGCAAATATGTTTGTGATTTAGAAAGAAAAGATATGTCTAGAAATTATCTCTTCATTTGTGTTTATTATAATATTGTGTAAAAATGCAAGCTCAATTGCTGCCGAATTGCTATTATTTATTACATTATAACTTGAACAACTGGAAAAATCTTTACACGTTAGAGCTGGACCTGAACTGAACTTCATGTCTGAGGGTGTCTGTGTTCTGTGGAAATTCAGGTAAGAATTTGAGGCACTAAGTGCTTTGCAATAAAAAGGCCTTTGAAAAGAGTTTGAACCCCAGTGGAGAAGCTAAGATGTACCCCTCACCCCACCCCAAAACACTGCATACCAGTCACCACTGTCAGAAATGCATTAGCAGTTCTGCTTTCTCACTGCTACTCAGACACAGACGTATTTGTAGCTTTGTTCATAGTTCTTTCATATGTTTGAAGGTGTTTCACCAGGTATTAACAAGAGAACTATACCCCTGCTGAAGTCCTAGCCAGAATGTATTTTTTCTTCCTACACTTGTTTGTTTGGGGATTTGGTTTTCCTGTTCCTGTTAACACAGGCTTTAAATCTTAAGGACTGAGCACATCAGCAAGTCACCAAGAGAACTAGTGTTTAACCTGTACTAAAGTATAAACTACTCATACCCCTGCAGGCCTTTATAGTGCTGAGAACCTAAATTCATAGCTGCTCCCAAGGAACTCTAGCAAAAAGCTTCCACTGATCCAGGGAGGCAGCTCAACTTGATCAGAGCAGGGTGGTATCTGGGTAAGCGCAGTGGCTGGGGACATCTCTGCAGGGCAGTAGCCCTTAGTGCAAGTGTAGCAGTACTCAGCTCCTACAGCCTTTCTGGTTTTGGGCCAGGGATATGGGAAGTCAACACAGCCTGAAGAGGTGGTTAAAAGGATTGTAACAAACAGTGGCGAGTTTAGTGAGGTATCCCAGTATCTGACTTGCTGATATGGTCTGGCTCTGCATGTGGATGCTGGATGTGTCCCTGCGCTCCCTCCAGCACAGATACTCCTGAGTTGCTCTGTAAGCCCTTCCACTGGGCACCTGGCTTCCTGCAGAGACCTTTGGGCTGCTGTTGGACAGACATAGTTCTGTTACAAAGTCAAGTCACTCCTTTCTGTGTCAAGGGTCCTTGTGTGTCCCCAGAAGCCTAAGTCATGGTCTCCTTTACAGATCTTTTCCAAAATCCCTGCTTCAAACTCTGTTTTGACATTTCGTGCTGCCCATGTCCCACGTGGAGAAGGGGAAGGTTGTTATTCGTGGTTGTTCATGGTCAGCAGTGCTTGTGTGGGACCAGCCTGGCTCTCGGTTAAGTTCATAGGCTTGGGGAGAGGGGGGAAGTGGGGAAATAACATGCTCTTCTGCTTCATGCTTCAGTTGGCCTCAGATCTCCCATTAGCAGAACAGGTACTTTTAATGTGATTTCAAATTGAGGGTCACAAATTACTTGCCAAGTGATTTGCCCATGGTAAGTTGCACTTTAGACTTTCAAAGGTGAACATTGGTATATTTACAATCTTCTAAGGGATAAAAACAATTTAATAGAACTTGCTAAATAGAACAAATGAGGCTACAATACACCCTCTCTTTGTTATATATTAATCTGGTGTTATTAAGTGTTAACAGTGTATTGTATGGACAGCTAAAAAAGGCCTCTGTCAAACATGTAAACAGCTAGAGTTTTTTATTGGAATCATTAACTGCACTGCAGTTAAATCTTTGTTTTCATGACTGGTTTAAATTAAATTAGCAAAATTGTAATCTAAAAAAAATCTGGTGTTTTTAGTACATATCAAAAGGTTCAACAGAATAATTTGACTGTATGTCTATTTAAAAGGGGTTTATGTGTGTTTGTTGGTTTTTTTAAAAAAATTGATTTAGTAAAATTTCTTCTGGTAAAAAGCTAGGATAGTCTAAGGCTGGTTCAGGGGAAGCATATTTAACACATAAATTTTGGTGATACTCATAATGCAATCCAGTGGTATTCAGTAATTTTAAACGTATGTGTAAAGGTGAAGATGCATAGAAATTGAGAATATGCTCCTGAGCTGGGCCCTGTGGGATTTAAGTGACCAATGTCCATTGAATTTCAAATATTTGGGTATGTAACACCATAGGTTTTCCAAGGGAGTGCTCAGGTAGTACCTGCAACTAAGCAGACAGCAGATTTCATGATACAAGGATATGTA
>NW_010205604.1:5218-7376 GCF_000695765.1 Mesitornis unicolor
TGTGAGTTTTTCTGGACTCCCTCTCAGTGCAGCTTCCCTTTTCAAGAGGTGTTTCCTTCTCTGGTGTGGGGCTGCTGTCCCTCAGCACCTCTCATCTCAGCTTCCTGGTCAGAGCCAAGGATGCCACCTTGGGAGCATTAAACTTTCAGCTGGGACTCCAGCATGCTTCAAAAAGTCTCTTTCAAACCCAATTAAGATGTTTGAGTTAAACTCGTGAAGTGGTGCTGGGGACTCTGCCCCGCAGCTGGTGCGCCCCAACAGCTTTGGGGTCTGGTCATTCTCAGAGCTGCTGTGAATTCTTGCCCTTCTCCGGGCAGACCATCTGCATGTCAGCAGATGGCAGTGAGGTGAATCAAGATATCTGGTGGGTTTTTTTCCCCTTCTCGAGGATAACTTCTTCCTTTTCCACTCTTTCAGGCCCCTGTTCATTCCCAGTAAAATGCTATGGCAGTCACAGCGTGGGCAGCCCACTTAGGCGAATGCCAGACTTGCTTAGGCCCAGCAGCTTTGGCAGAAAGCCCTTGAGGAGTGAAGCTTGGTGGTGGTGGGACTGCAGCATCCCCACCCACGGCACTGGAATTGCCCTCCCGCTTCACACTAGCTTCAGCAGCATCAACACAGGTCAGCCCCGTCTGCTGCTGAGCCATGCTAAGAGGGTCTGTCCTCTTTCCTCATTCCTACATCCTCACGTTGCACTCAGCTACTTGTTCCTGTTTTTTCCTGCTTGCTTCATCCTTCCCTTCTCCCACGCATGCACCTGGCCATTGCTGCCTTCTCTGTTTGCAGATGGGGCTGTTTAATAGCCTGTGTTTGAGGAACAAGCTAATTTAAAAACACATACATTTGCCTCTTCTAGAAATGTGTTTATATTGTTCTTAGGTACTTTTTACATAAAAGTTGGATCGAGTCGTCCTGAGTGCTGGGACGGGCATAAGCAGGCATCTGCTGTGTGGGACAGGCTGCTGGGGACCAGTGGCTGGGGTTAGAGTAGAAGCTTCTAACCTGAATGTTTTGCTGGCTGGACGGTGAAGTACTCACCCAACCTTGGAAAAATACTCTGCACCTCTTTTTTTCTGTCTTTTTGTTGTTTGGTTTTTTTGTGGTAGGTTGGACTGATTAAGCACTTTATGGAATTTGTCAAAGAGAGGAAGTCAGTTGTACAGGCAACTGGGGGAGCTGAGAGTTTTAAAAGGGTGATGGTGCAAGAGGTGGCTTGTGTGCCTCTTCTAGAAGCATTGATATGAGTTACCTCTGTCAGAGGTCACCGGTCCCCACCTCTACATCAACTGCTCCTGCATGTCCTCCTACAGCAGCTGCTGAAGGAGTAGAAAGGGCAGTGCTGGGCAGCAAGAGGCAGACAGACAGAGGGGGAAGAATTACTCTCTTTCACTGGGAGAGGAAATTTGAACAAGACCTAAAGCCGAATATCTTAATGGTTGCAGGTGGAGGAAGGACAATATAGAACAAAACATCCCTGTCCCTTCCATGCCTTTCTGGGAATACTTCAAAAGGAATGAAATAGGCAATCAGTAAATTATTCTGCAAAATACATTCCTGATCTATCAGTACAGTCAAATAAAATAACCTAAACGATTTAGAGATTAGTGGCATTGCAGAGCTCAAACACCTCCTTGAGGGAGGTACACCCACAGTTTGTATTTACCGGAGCACAAAAAATACAATTTGTCTCCGTAGGAGACAGTAGGACTTTACAGGCAGTGCGAGGTTCCCTTTGGAAGGTTTAAGACTTGTACAGAAGGTGCTCCTGTGGGTTGTGTTTGATGGTATGCGTAAGGTCAGTGTTTCTGAGGTTATGCTAAAGAAAGAACCAGGATAATGGCAGTAACTGGTGCTCCAAATAATTTCTAGGGACTCATCACAGAAATATCTCCCCACAGAGCTGCTTGCTGGGTTCCCTAGACTTTAAACAGACTTCATTTAATGCTACAATCAACAGGATTCTTTGTCTTCTATGTTCCTTTGAAGTTGGGACACTCTCCTGTGTTCCCATACACAATAAATCATGAAGAAGCTGTTTAAGTACCAGACTCCACAGTGTCTTCCTCCTGCACTGGAGGAGGATGTGGAAGTGTAACAAATCTGAGTTCAGGCAGGCCCCCATCCCTGCAAGAGCAGCTTGCAGGCAAAGCATTCCCGC
>NW_010205604.1:7407-11511 GCF_000695765.1 Mesitornis unicolor
GCTATCAAAAAGGAGCTTTGCTTTTGCCGAGCTATCATCCGCCTTGGTGTCCTGGGCCTTCAGTGAGGTTGGCTCGCTCTGGCCTCAGATACAGCAAATGAAACTCTGTGGTAAGCAAAGGGCAGGCATTTGAAAGACTCTCTGGGAACTTGCAAAGCCTAAAGGAGTGAGAAATGGAAATATTTGTGATTGGTTGGGGAATATTTTTATTGCCTGATACACCATTGCCCCTTTAATTCTCATTTCGATTCCTGAAGTTGGCTCTAAAATTGGTGGAAGAAAATATGTGAAGGCACTTTTAAGTGTGATGGTAGCAATGGTCTGCTTTTTAAATTTATTTTAATTTTAAGAGGAGCAGCAAGGCATAGCAGAGCTGTATTTTAGAGACTTGTGCTCTTTGCAGTGCTATAACAGACTTCTACTCTGTTGGGCAATAGCCTAAATATTTAGAAATGTTTTTTTCCTGATAGCATGTGCAAAAGCCTTTGCTGGTCTTCAGAGGGTGGGGAATAATTGAAACAAATATTTCCCTATTTTTATTCCCCACTACTTTCCACACACAGAGGCAGTTTCCCAGCTCTCTCCAAGGGATATATAGAAAAATTTTGTTGAGAGATGCTTGGAGCAAAACACTGCACTTCATGGATATTCCAAGTCAAACCCAAACAGGCCTGTTGGAGTCTACCTTCTTGCCTTTTTCTGGCTTTTTGTTTTCTTTCTTCTTGTTGTCTCACCTACAGTTAGTACTTCTCTTCTGTTGCATGTCTTGGAGGGTGGAAGCTCTTGCCTAGAGGGCAGCGTCCTACCTTTTTCTGATGGGCATGGAGACCAATACAAAAACCTTCTTTTCTGATTTAAGTGATGAGATTGGGTGCAATTGCTTCTTGTTTCCTCTGTCAGTACATCCTATGGATGTGAGGGGGTGATGCTGGGCCTCTTGGCCACAGTGGGTGCTAAGTTTCTTCAGGAGAGGTCCTCAGCAGGCCAGCAAGGTGCTGTAGTCCTGTGCTGCACCTCTCTCCTCCGCTTGCTGGCCTCGAGCGCTGGCTGAGGCCATTTGACTGGCTTAAGGATTTGGCAGCTGCTTCCATCCAGCAAAGGGCTGGAAGGATGGGGCGGCCGTTTCGTGGTGTTTGCAATCCTTTTGCACCATGCAAGGCCAAATTCTCTTCCTGTGCACTGACAATGTTCATGGAGTTAATTCCAACCTACAGTGATGCTGGAAAACTCTGACCTCTACAATTAATTTCCAATTGTAATACTAAAAGAAGAATGGTTGGCTAGCTTGGTTTTTCTGCCCGTGCTTAAGTGCATTTTGCTTTCATTATGGGGTGTCAAGTTGTTAATATTTATGGAGTACACAAAAGAATGAGAATTCTGTTTCGTGTTCAATCTGACATCTTTTGGCACCACAACCCTCTAGTCATGGTAGTAGTTCTGTTTCAATATGGTAGTGCTCTTTTGAGATGAAGTCCTTTAAAGCGTGGTTTGGCTCTGAGGAGGGATTCTATGCAAATAGTATTCAGGGGGTCTGTCTTTATTGTCTCAAATATTAATAATTTCCAGATCAAATGCAATTTGTCTTGAGTTTGTTTTCTTGTTCTTTCGTCCCGTTCTGTCAACTTGGTTAAATGCATTGTGATGCTTTTAAAGCCAACCTGCTTCTTTCCCTGGCAGATGACACCCTGTGACAGACCTCAGCAGACCTCCTCCACTTCAGTTACCCCTTCCACTCTGCAGCCATGCAGGACCGGGAGTGGGGCCTCCCACGGGCTTGCACAGGCACAGCTCAGCCTTACTTGGTGTGGGATCAGAGGTCAGTAAGTAACCATTTCCCTCTAGACAACCCTTGTTGCCACAAGGGTGAAAAGAACCTAAAACTGTAAGTGTTAAAACAGTCCCATGCAGAATAAGCAGAAAGCAGCTCCTGGGAGCTGTACCAGAGACAGGTGCTTCTCCAAGCAGGTACGCTCGAGCTCCAGGACCACGTTTGCAAAGATGCAGGATGCTGTGCTCTCATGAGCCTGCGGTGGGACAGTGTTCTGCTTTGCTCTTGGAAAGCTCTGTCTGACCACACTCTGGCACTCATCCGGATCTGCTCAGCCCCATCCAGACTTAGAGGTTCTCGTGAAGGGTCACGGGGGGATGATGTCATTGCTGGCATCATGCTGAAATGCCCAGCCCTGGAGGCCTTCTCTGCAGCTCCAGCAGCACAGCCAGGCATGCTACACGGGTGAAGTGATCCTGCCCTGAAGATTCTTGGGTCAATGAAGCTTGTTCTTGTGGAAGCAAAGGAAGAAGACAAAAGACACCTTAATACTGCCTTAACTGTGTGCATGGCTTGGCAGCAAAAATGATAAAAAAATCAACAAAATGCTCCAGAAAGCTGGTGGGAAGGATAGATTATTACGAAAAAGTTATTTAATTCTCATGTTAAAACAAGCCATTGGCCTTCAGAAAGGTAAGGAACACTGAGTACTGCAAACTGTGTGCCTGCAAGCACAGTGAATCTATGAAATACAGCAAGAATGCATTGTGAAGAAATGTTGACTCTTCAAGTATTTTATAATTGCAGTGCAACTGTTGAAATTACAGTTGTCTGGAAAACCTTCTTCCACTAAGTGCCCTGTATTCCCTGCTAAGATTTTATTCACTATCTGGCATACTAGTATAGGCATATCCATAAGTCCCTACATGTGAAATATGCATTTAGACCAAATCTCTCCTGGAATAAAACCCTTTAGGATAGAGTGATAACTCCCTAAGACTTCATGCTAGTAATTTCAAATTCTTACTTATTCATTTTTCTATAGTTCATAGCTGCACTATATTTTGCTATTGATCAGATACCTTGGTCTTAGTGAGGATTTGTGTATGAAGAAAGAATGTGTATTAGCAGTAGGACATAACCACAAATACAAAAGAAATAGCAACCTTTGTGCTAGGGACGTGGGTCATCAGTCACTTAGATAACCACTTGTTATTGCCAGTGACCCTGTAAGTACAGATGTTAACATTAAATGTCCTCCATCGAGTATGCTCTATGATTCTACGCCAGCTGAGTGGGATGTAACATGAAAGTTAATTTGCAAACTTTCACGTTTTCTGGCATATTTCAAAGTCCATCCAGACACTTTAGCTGGGGTTAGGGTGCCAATGGATTGTACCCTTTGATCCAGAGGAAACCAAGCTTAACTTTTGCTGCGCTCGCCTCCTGCTGCAGTCGGTGTGAGCTGCCAATGGCTGTGCCTAACATCCAGGAAAACAGAAACTATGCCTTGGTTTAGCTCAGTAGAAGGATCCTGATGTAAGGCTTGAGCTGCAGTGTTGTGGGATGATTACACAGTTCTACTGTCTTTCCACATTCTAGAGATCAAATGAAAGAGCAGTCTAGAAGGGCCTGTCCCCTAGCATCCACACAGAATGCCAATCTTCCTCCCCAGCTGCCAACAAAAAGTATAAAGAATTTATCTATTGAATCTTAGCACAGTCTTTCTTCTGCTTTCTGACCCTTGATATGAAAAACACCTGTAAGTGTGATCAGTGCTTGGTTTGCTGCATGGGAATGGTTATAGTTTGGGAGCCTAGGGGACACTTTACGAGCTATTAAGTAACTCATTAACTAGAAGGCTCCACGAGAGACACAAGTAGGCTGGAGTGTCTTCTCATGCAGTGTGCCAGAGTTTAAATATGCAGCAAATAAATGTTCACCTAATGATACAACAAGCTCTCCTCTCTCATCTAGCAGACAGCATGTCTTTTAAAATGGCAGAGGCAAAATTTGTCTTTGGTGCTAGACCTTTCCCAGGACAGACACCTATTTCTTGTATCACTGATATTAATGCTAGATAAAGCTTTCTGTGGAAGTGGGCAATGTGTTAGAAAATAGGATTGTTTTATTACACTTTTTTGATTACACTATAGAACACACTTTTTTGTAGTCTTAACTATTAGGCTTGAACAAATAAGCTAATTCTGTCAGTCAGTGGTGATTCACACCTTTACCCTGGAGTTCCTGGTTCAGCTGTAGAACATATCGCTGCTGTATTCCTGCATCCCTCATTTCCTGCTGTCTCAGCACCTTTCAGTTCTAAGGTGTAGGGA
>NW_010205604.1:11542-44042 GCF_000695765.1 Mesitornis unicolor
ACAGATAGGTAATATTTATAGAGAAACTGAGGCTGAGGCACAGAGCACCTCAGGATATTTCTATGCTACAGCTGAAGGAAAGAGCATGGGTGTACGTACAATCATTAGCTGTAGCTTTTTAGCACACTTAACCTGGAAGCACAGGCAGCAGCAGGGTAACCTGAATACTACCATTGCCTCTTCTTTATTGTGGAAGGCTGCGCCCCCTGGATTGGAGCTGTCAGCAGTGAGATGTTGCTTACCTTGCAAAGCTCCTTGGCTGCATGCTCTGCTCTCTTCAGTCCAGAGGGCTGGTAGAAGTATAGGTAGCATTTCCCTTAAGTCTTCCCTTTTTCATTTGCCAGATGAAGGAACTCTTGCTGCTCCTCTGCTCAGACCAGCTCACCCCAATGGCACTGTGAGGTCAAAGCCATGGATGACCACCACCACCAGAAGCATGGAGTGCACAACCATGTCGGACCAGGGTGGGCTGCCCGAAGAGGGATGCAAAAGCCTTTGACACGTCTTACACAAATGGTGGCATGCACCTCCCTGTGGGAAAACAAAAGATGGGGATTGTTTTACGGGGTGAGCAAGAACAAGAAAAATCCCGAGCACAGTGCAGCTCTGTTGACCAGGTCAGTGCTGGGTGAAGCCACATCAGCATCTGAGGTGTACCCTAAGGTGTGCCTTCTGCCATCTGTGGTAACTCACTGCCCTAAATTCCTGCCATTGTGCCTCATGGCTGCAGTCACGACTGCTGGTGGGAGCTGGTAGTGATTGTATGCCAGCAGGGTGGCCAGGCTGGCCACAACCAGATGGGAAGTACAGGCTGTATACAAGTAACAGAGCTGTCAGGCATGATGCAGTGACTTGAGTTGGGGGTGAGAGGAGGGAAGGCATTTAGATCCTGAAGACTACAGTAGTTTGGAGTGAAAACAGGCTTAGGTCAATTCCCTAGCTCAGCATCCTTGTTTGAGAAGGACCCATTTTGGTTAGGAGCTGCTCCACTGCTGCAGCTCATAGTGTCACTTCCTGTGATGAGCCTGGGGCATGCTGCTAGAAGGTAGTCCATGGGCTAAGTGACCCCAGTACATTAAATATGCAGTAGCATCTATTTTGTCAACTGCATGCAGAGGGAATGGCCATAGGAGTGGATACTCACTGCAGCACTCATAGCACTGGTGTCTCAGCTTTTGAGACCAGCAAGGAGGAATAGAAACCATAGAAATTCTGCAGTATGGACTGCAGATCAGCTGGGTAGCACTATTAACCCACTTGTGCCCAAAACAGACACTCTGAGTTCTTGACAGTAAAAGATTGTGAACATTTTTAGGGAAGTTCTTATTAGAATGGTGATTATAAGTTATGTCAGTTCTCCCATCATTGCTAATGAAGAAAATGGGCTGTATGTGTTTTTTGGGCTGGGGAATTAGCTCAAATACCAGTTCTTTTGAGGCCTTTGTTTTATTTCTAAGTTCCTAAGAAAACATAAACATTAGGATAATGGCATTATAAGTATTAAGGCTTGCTTCTTTGTACATTGTCACAGTGAGTAGGAGGTGCAGTCAGAAAGGAAAATTATGTGCAATATCATTTCATGGTCAGTGTAGACCATTGCAGAAAATTCTCTTGATAAATTGACATCCTGACTGCACCCACAAGTATTAAGGATGTCTTCCTCGGCATCTCTACTGCTTGTGGGTGAGTTCTTATAATTTCAAATGTGTCTAAGGTAGCATAGAGGTGTTTGTGCAGTGAAACAGGTAAATCAAAAGGCATGTTTTTCATTCCTCTCCTGAATACAGTGTCACTGGAGACAAAGAAAGTAGGATTTGGAAAAGTCTGGAAGGCAGTTGTAAGCCTTCAGTGTGGCCAAAGCAGGTCTGAGATTCCCCAGACCATTGTATATATGTGGTTTGGTCAGAAATCCCCTCTGGGGTACTAGATTTGTGGGGTCTCAGCATAGTCACAGTCCTTTGGTGAAGCAAGAGGAGCAAAGAAGCTGCTCAAATTACCCTGCAAATATCAGGAAATTAACTACATCTTTTTTCAGCCTGCTTTGAGTCCTAGGTTTCCTAATGCAGTTGAAATGTTTTACAATGTGTACTGTATGCAATATACAAAAATTACAGTTTTAAGGCAAAGTTATTTATTTTACATTCTAATGTTTAAAACCATCCTCAGTTGATCATACCAATATTCTCAAGCCCAGCTATTGGTAAACTAAAATTCAGGTGCACCAAAATGGAGCCTTATGAGACTTTAGAGTAAAAGCCCCTCAAATGCTTTCTTGATTTCTGTTTTTTTCAGATGCACTGGGCTTCAGTTCTAAGCAACCCCCCTCTCCAGTAACTGGGACAGTTTACTAGTGTGTGATTTAAACAAATGCAAGTTAGAATCCTACATTCACCTGGTGAATGTTGGTGCTGTAAGATGCTTGACAAATATTGCAAAAAAAAGAAAAATACTGGTTTGGTTTTGTTGTAATTGGTAACAGTTGAGGCTGGAAGGGGCCTCTTGAGACCATCTCATCAAACCTCCATGTGCAAAGCAGAGTCAGTTAGAGAATTGCTGATGGGAACATGAGACTGGTTATACCAGGCAGTACACGTGGCTTTGAATAATAAGGAAAATACTTCAGAAAATTAATTGCTTGAAGTCAACTAGAAGGCATGGAAGAGGAAGAAAGTGTGATGGGCTCTTAGGGAAGACAATGTGGTTGGCTTCAATGACTCCTCTTCAGGTGTTTAAACATGTTTTTAGTGCCTCTGATCAAACACTTTTATGTCTGTGTCCACCGTTAAGGCTGGAAACAGATACAGAAGGCCAGAAGTATGTTGCAGGGCTAAATGATGCCAATGGATATATATACACATTATAGATAGTTATAGATATGTTGACTTTATATAGATAGATAGAGAGATACTTAAATGAATGCCATGCTTAAGCTAGATGGCAGCTGTGCAAAAAATTCTGAAACCTTTTCTTCAGGCAGCCTGCTCTAATGACACATTTGCATAGCTGTGGGGCACAGAAAGAAGCTCCCTACTTCATAAGCTCAAGCTTGCAAGTGGGAACTTCAGCTGGAAAGCAAGCACAACAAATGCATTGCATATTAAACATGTATCATACATAGTAGGCCTAACACGCTTCAGAGGTGGTGTCTTTCTAGCTGCCACAGTGCTCCTGGCCCGTGCTGCTGGGGCTATGACTTTACATGGTGCTTTGAGTGGTGTATCTCCCAGTGCACTTGGGTAAAATGGGGTTGCTTTTAATGACATATATAAATGACACATATATAAGTAACACATGCAAGATGGAGATCACTCCATCTTCAGCAGGTAGAAGGGAACAGTGATATCTTCAGGGACAGACTGACAAACTGGGACAGAGAGAATCACAGAATCGTCTGAATGGAAAAGACCTTGAAGATAATTGAGTCCAACCATAACCTGTCCACTGCTAAACCATGTCTCTAAGCACCTCATATCCCTGTCATTTGAATACCTCCAGGGATGGTGACTCAACCACTTGCCCAGGCAGTTCGTTCCGATGCCTGATAGACCTTGCAGTGCAGAAATACTTCCTAATGTAATCTAAACTTCCACTGGTGTAACTTGAAGCCATTTCCTCTCATCCTATTGCTTGTTACTTGGCAGAAGAGACCAATCTCCACCTTGTTACAACCTCCTTTCACGTAGCTGTAGAGGGTGATAAGGCCTCCCCTCCTCTTCTCCAGGATACACAGCCCTAGTTCCTGCAGCCGCTCCCCATAAGACTTGTGCTCCAGACCCCCCACCAGCTTCTTGCCCTTTTCTGGGCATGCTCCAGTGCCTCAATGTTCTTCTTGAAGGAGCCCAAAACTGAATACAGTATTCGAGGTGCGGTCTCACCAGTGCCAAGAACAGGGGAAGAATCACTCCCCAGTGCCTGTAGTACTGCATGGGGTTATCATGACCTAAGTGCAGGACACAGCACTTGGCCTTGTTAATAATAGGAAAAAACTGCTGTGGTCAAACACAAGTCTCTAATTGCCTACACATGGTGAGAGGCTGCTTGGGACACTGAGAGGTGTGCTAGGAGCAGGCTCTAGCCCGTGATGACTCTTCACTTTTGGTGTTCTGAGCGTGTCTGCTGTGTGCTGAAGCAGTCAGCTTTGCCCTGCGGTAGCCTGTTTGGTGGACTGTCTCCCAGTCACTCTCACAGGAGCAAGAGGCAGCAATTTCAGTGAACTCCTCTGACCTTGGACTCTTCATAGAGTGAGGAGCCAGAGTTCCTGGCTGGCAGGAAGTCCAAGTGTTTAAAAAATTAAAATTCATTTGTAATTGAAATTAAAAATGAAAATCTCAGCATCTTATGTGAAGCAAATTCAGAAAAATGTTGGTTATTTCCCTAAAAATGGTCCTGTTAGATTTAATGTTAAATGTAATAGTCATATTAAATATGAAATGCATGGCTACAAAGGGTCAATGTAAATATTTACTGTAGCATTAACTATATGATATGATTGCAATGGAGTGTTTGGACTATTTTCCCCATTACAGTTTTATCATAATCGACATGTTTCCCCAAACATTTTGGTTTGAACAAAATGATATTGATCTTTTTCAAGAAAAACTGTTTTAGTCAGCATTTTCTAGGCAGCTGTGACACACAGGGTGGAAGTCAGACTGACCTTGTCCCTTCCAACATCCTGCAAACAGCTCTTCGGTTGGGTTGCTCTTCCAGAGTGGAGTCTTTGATAATGTTGGGGGACATTGGGTGGTGGGATTGAATGAAGCGGTGCCATGGAAGGAATCTGGGACTGCTTAGGAACAGAAAGGAAAGCAATGTACTTTTGCTGAGGTCGGAAGAACAACAGAAAGGAGAGATGGTAGAGTGAGCTCCTCACAGATGCTGGGTTTTTTGAGCTTAAATCAATGAGAGTGAGGCCCTGGGTGCCTAGGGATCCATCCCTCGGCTTGTCACAGTCCTGCAGGGCTGGCCTAGCCAGGCATACTGGGATGAGGTTGTAAAGACTGCTGGAAAACCCTGGACACCAGTTCAAAACTGCTCAAGTGCCAGTTTGTCTCAAGCTCAGGCTGCTGTGTCCAAGTTGTTCTGCTGCTGGGGGTGGGCTGCTCCTCTCAGCAGCTGCTGTAGCAGCTTTGCTGCTGGGGCTTGGTGGAGTCTCACAGGTATGCTGGAGCCCTCCTGCACCTGCCTGCCTCTTCCCAGCGCACCTCAAGGCTGCTGTTCCTGCATGGCCCTGGCATAGATCAGGGTTTACTTTCTTGCCCTCTCTGAGTCTCGCCCACCTCCCAGGCAGCCTCTGGGCTGGCTCACATCTGTACTTACCCTGTCAAGGGATGATCATCATTCTGTGCTGAAGCAGCCACTGTAGGAAGAGGGGTATGGGTGAAGCTGATTTGTACCAGTTTATGGTGAGTTTAATAATTTTCCACTTCTGCAAAGAGGCAAAGCCTTTCCTACTGCTTTTGCTGTCTGTGTGTGGTGGAGTAAACATCTGTTGGGCCAGTTCTAATTTGCAAGTGAGGGCAATTACCCATGGCACAGGTGTGTTATCCTCTGAAAGATTTTATTTCTCTCAAATGTGGACAAGTCTGCAAATAATTTGAGGCACTGCTATTTTATAGCCTTACACCCTATGGAGTATAATTACTGAGCTTTTTTCTTCACCTTACTGTATCTTTTATTCACCAGAGGAAAACTCCTCCTTATGCCCCTCCCATTTGCCACATAAAAACTCTCTTTGAAGTGGGAATACAAGTCACAATAAGTTTATTGTTAAAGTAAATTAGCACTGAATGAGAACACAGTGTATGTTTATGAGCCAATACATTTTGGAGAATAAGCCATTAAATTCCAGTAGTTTGGCTCCCGTCTTTGTGGTTCACAGCTGGCTTGTGTGAGGGTTTGATAAGAATCAGTGGGAGAATGAACTGACCATCTCCTGCAAACAAAACACTTTTTTTGACCTTTCTGTCTGCAAAATACTAAACCTTTAGGGATCTGTTCCCTTTCATTGCAGGCTGCATCTGCAGATGATTGGAAACATACCTGCAAGTCCCAGGATGTTCAGATCCAAAGTCTTGGAAGTTCAGTTCTTCATCAAACCCTTTGAAGTTCTTTCCCATCTCTGCAAATGACTGATGGAAATGGCTGAGCATCTGAAACTTGTTAAGAACCTAATCCAAGGACTCGCATTTAGCTTAGTGGCTTTTGGATCAGGCCTTTGCAGTGAGCTCTCCTGAAATAAGGGACATTCATTTTCCACTCAGTTTTGCTCCATTATTGATGGGTAGAAATCTGAAATGGTCAGACAAAATCTAATGAAATTTTTCTTTTCCTACATTCATTTATATAGTTATAAGTGGCAGCCTGATATAAAGTGATGTCTAAAACAAGGCAAGAATAACAAAAAATTTGTGGGCTTCAAAATTCCAAAGGAAATTGAGATCCTTGAAATTTGGGCTGGACTCCAGGGCTGGTTAACTCAACTGGCCATTTGCTGGGTCCTGAGTCTCATCCTGTTCTTGACTGCGGTAGCAAGTTTGCCTGCATGGAGGGCAGAGGGAACATGGAATGCAATTGCTCCATGCTTTCTTTCCCAGACTTGCCTCGTTTTGGGGTGGCTTTAGATTGTGCTGTTGGTACAGAGCACTCAGCAGAAATGGAAATGGGAAAATCTCCTTACCACAGGGCATTCCTATATCTCCCAACTTCCCTGTGCTCTCTGCAGAGGACTTGAATGAAGTCTCACTGCCTGCTGTACCTGGCTCAGGAGTGAGCAGTGCTTAGCATTTGCTGACCTGGCCTAGTGTACTGGCATCCACAAAGCAAAGCCAGGATCTGGTGCACATGGAGATATCTTAAAATGGCCTTGTGTGCATCTGCAGTGAAAGCTTAGGAAAAATTTGTCAACTTTACAACTTTTCTTTCCGTGGGTTGTTTAAAGCTGACAGAAATACCAGAAAGTTTGTATTTTCTACTGGTTTATTCTCTCTATACTTTCTATATCTGTGCAGCCTCTTTTGGTAAGGCAATTACATGCAGGTTGAAAGAAACCTGGCTTTGTCCGTCAGACCTCTGGTTGGTGTGAAAGAACAGCTTTCTAATTTTTAAGTTTTCCTTGAGGTGGCACATTGAAGACGATATGAATATGGAGTCCACTGAAAATCAAGTTGTAAATTTTCTTGTGAGAATAGAAGGATACATTGATCTTGACTGGAGAAAAAAATGTGTCACACTATTTATATCTGAAGAAAACAAACCTCCTGATGTGAAATATTGACTCACTGAGGTCACTGTTGAAGCCAACACCTAGAGGTAATATATATGAGTCTTCCTTTGGGCTAGAAAAGCGTCAGCCCACTTGTTGTGTTGGTTCCCTGCAAGGTCCTGTACCTCAGCTCTAGGGGCACTATGGAGGCCACAGGCCCAGCGCATCCAGGACTGGATGGTGTGAGCTCATTTTCCTTGGGCTCTGACAGTTCCTCAGGGCAGCTGTAGACCATGGCCACGCGCAGACACTGCTGCAGCCCTCAGGTTGCTCTAGTTAGCACAGGGAGACCTGTGCAGTGAAATATTTCATGCTCTAGGAACTGAAGTGCTAAATGCAATCCACTTGGGAGCACAAGGCCAAGTAAAGCATTAACACCAGAGTTAAGACAAACCTATTCAGGAATAACTAATATTGTTGACTTTGCTTGCACAAAACGTCACTTTCTTTCAGCTTTTATTTTCTCCTCCAAGAGTAGGTTTAAGGGCAAACACAAATATTAGTCATCTTTCTCCTATTAATTATTGTTAAAGATTTAAGGGGTCATAGACTTTGAAGTTAATGCCCCATTCAATGTGGGAAAAGGCAAAACTGTGCATCCCCAGTGGTGGTGTTTCTGGCTGGCTGGTTGATCGCAGACCAACTGTCCTGCCTTGCAACATCAGCAGCACGTTGCTCTACTTAGGGGCAGGAATTGTGAGATGAAGCAGATTTCAGATGGAGGGAGTGAGTGAGAGAGCACGCCTGCATGTGTGCATTGCATGTGTAAGTATGGGCGCTCCTGAGCGTGAGTGCAGCAGTAGTCCTGCTTCTAAATCCTGGTGTGGCAGGCCTGCTTTTTTGCCCTTGTGCATGATTTTATCTTTGCTTATCCAGTAGAGCGATCTCTTTCATGTCTGATATACAAAAGAACTTCTGAAATCCTGGATTAACTTTGGAATAAAAGTTCAGATTTTCTCCAAACATGGGTGGCTTCCATGGCCTGCTCTACTCTAAAAATGACTCCCAGTGGCATTGTAGGGCTCCTGGATTCACATTTGTCAGCACCAGGTCAGATTTCTTTGCTTTACAGAAGTGAAGATGTATTTGGTAACTCTCTGCACGCTTCCTTGGAACAAGATGAGCAGAGTTCTTCCTTTCTTAGGTATCTCTTCTGTCGGCTGTGTGACTGCCTTTCATCATCCCTGCATAGACATTACGAAGGATGGAGTTTGGACCTGTATTAAGAGTTATTACAGGAGATATGTCTAGGAAAAAAGGACCCAGCCCTGCTAATGAGATTTTCTTGGAAGACTTGAAGGAAGAAACTGTTTCTGTAAACATAGTATGTTCTGAAAGCATTTTAGTTTGGGGTATTTCTAAAGTAGAGATGGACACTTTTTCTGCAGTGATGATTCAAGCTTACAAACTCAAATTTATGAATTAATTTCTTTTTTTCTACTCTGCCTTAAAAAAAGGAAGGACAGAATGTTTTGAGAGTAGTTTCTTTTTTTTTAAACCTAAATGATTTTTCTGAAAGGGTTTAATAATGCAAAACATTTTTTCATCAAGAAGACTCTTAAAGTCTTCTCCTGTTTATTGTAAAATTTCATTTTTTTAGTATTTCTCCTCAGCCACTGAACCCCAGACTCCATTGTTTACAGGCTCTGTTTGTAGTAAAAGCCAGGAAAATTACTGTGGAGAAGTGGGATTTGCACTCACATTGCCTGCCTGCCCTCATTGCCGCTGTCCAGGGCACTCTAGGGTGTTTGGTGATCCACCTGGCCTAGCCTTTCTTGAACATTATAAGAAGGAAAGGGAGGGGACTGACTCTGTAGCCTGCTCCTATTTTCCTGTACATGAGAGTGCCTGATGCAAGTCCTTCACTTTACAGAAAAAAATCTTAAATAAATAAATATTATTTTTGGCACAGTTTGTCTTGATACCTGCAATCCTGTTCTGTACAGCAATGTTTGTAAGAATGAAACAGCACTTCTGACTCCCTTCTGAACTCATCTGCCTCTTCTGTGCCAGAGGCAGCAATGACTGCTGACCACGACAGGTGAAAGTCATGAATACAAAGGGACTGAGGGGGAAAATTGCATCGCAATCTGCCATCTACCCTGGAAACCAGAAGGGAGGTGGTGCTGTGCCAGTACTTCCTCTGTACGCACTGTTTAAGGGCAAAGGGGGAGCTGGACTCTCCCAGGGATCGACGCTGAGCTTTAGCACATTTCAGAAATCAGCTCTTTAAGCAAATGGGAGAACATCCTGGAGGCAGCAGGGGTGGGGGCAGCGGGACACCATCACTTGGCAGTCGGCAGGTTGAGGCAACGCTGGAGAGAACACTTGGCAACAGGCAGGTGGACCAGACAGCAGGAGAGCGGCACCATTTGCTCCACAACTTGGCATTAATGAGACACCTATTGGAATTCTGCACACTCTTTAAAGACCTTCTGTGTGGAAAATCGGTACGTTTACCGTATTCCTTTGCAAGTGAAAGACCAAACTGGAATCTTCCCTGCTGCACTTATTTGTGGGCTTCCTCTGGAGCTGTGTGAGTCACATTGCTTTCTGAATGGTGGTGCTGAGAGGTAGATGGCCAGTCCAAGTGGAGGACAAACTGGAGAGTGTTGTGCACCAAGGGCTGTTATTTGACTTGACAGTCAGGGTTGGGTTTTTCCAAGTGGTTTCCCTCTGTGTGTCCATGCTCTTAAACGCAGTGTTGCTGCTCTTGTAAGAGAGAGCTAATGCCATGGATGAAGGCACACAATGGCAAACACCTCTTAGAAATGTGGCCCCCCAAGACTAGGGCTATATTTTTAAAAGACTTATCTAGCATGCTGAGCTCTTCCTAAAAGACTGGCTGTAGGATTAGCAATGAAAGACTAGACTTTGAGCCATCCAGGCTGCATTTAAAAATGCTTTTTCTTAGACCATCTTCAAAGCTCTTGGCTTCCTCAGTGGCAGTGTCATGTAGTTTGTGAAAGGCGGCTCTGTGCTAAGGTAAAAGCAGCCCACAGTGCTCTCTGGCTTATGATGCAGCTTGACAGTGGGGAAGGAAAGGTGCCTTTTTTATTTCATGGTGCTGGTGAACACTTACAGGGCCTCATTGTTTCCTTCCCAAGGAGATCTCCACTTCCTGTATATTTTGAAGCAAACTATTGCTTTACTGTCCCAGTCCTTTCACTGCACCACCACTGCATGAACACAGCAGTGAGCCACGTTCCCTGTGGGTTTGAATTTGAAACTCTGGCTGAGCAGCTGGAGAATTCAAGTGGTGCTCCTGAAGCCCTGTCCTGGAAAGCTGGCCCTCACTGCACAGAACTAGGAGCTCCTCATTGGCTTATGTGGGCTTTGCTATTTCACCACACTGCAGAAAGCAGCCCTGCAGCCTCAACCTTGGCACCTCTCTGTGACCTACCTAAGAGAAGGAGAGGGAGACAAAACAGAAAGGCAGAGGAGCTATTCTTTTGCTGGGGGAGCTGGGGATGCCCTAACACTTACTGTGGCTGAGAACAAGCATAGCATCCTCTGTAGTACCAGAGCCAGAAGGCAGCAAGAGAAGTGTGTAGTCTTGTGCCTGGTGTGGCAGGGGGAGGGGAGAATGTCTTTTAAAGTGTAATAACACCTAGGTTTTATAATCCTGCCCAGCTCAGGCTTGACAATTCTTCTGATAGCCCAAATACTATAAATTTAGTTAAAGATAACAGAACAGATGGGAAAAACATATGGTTTGTAGGTAGTGTGTGGTGGTTGATATTTGTGGTACATTAGGGGAATTTATTTTATTTTTTCTTTTTCCCTGTGTAACTTTTTTGATACTTTCTTGAGTTCTTTGTGCCTTTAGGTGAGCTTAGGGCTTTCCAAATGTCTGATAACTTGGCTTTGTTCAACCAAATTATCTGTTGCTTTGTAAATCTCCTTTAGAGTTAGAGAATATATTGTCTGTATATGTTATTGTCAAGCTCCAGTTTGAGCCAGTAGAAGCTGGATCACTTAGAGCCCAATCACTGATTCCATCTGTCCCATTAATATCTGTGGAGAGCTTGAATGGACAAGTGCTACTGTACTGAGACTTCCTGTTGCTTGGCTGCTTTTCCAGTTCTCACCATGTGCACTGGACCCCAAGAGCAGCAGCACACACCAGGCTGTGCCAGCATGCCTGTACGCACGGGCTGGGAGCAGCATGGGACCTGCAGGGCAGAGGCCACCTTCCCACCAGCGCTGTTCTTGCCCTGCTGCAGCGTGGCTCCCCACCATCTCTATCTGCGGGGGAACAGGAGGGCACCTCCAGTGGTGTGTGCTGCTGCCAGCAGCATGGACTGCTCCTCTTTTGGTTATGTTTAGAGAAAGCCTGCCTGCTCTGCAGGGGGCTGCTGGAAAAGCACCAAAGTATTAACCCCCTGATTTATCTGCCAGTCTCCTTCCCAACAAATTTGTGTGTTATGCCAGAGCTAGATACAATGCTCAGCTTTCTATATGATGCTAAACCTAGGCAAGTCAGACTGGGTTTAGAGCACAAATATACAAATGCTTCAAGTGTTTGCTTATGGATACCCGAGAAAAGCTGCATAAGAATGAGTTGTGGTTACAACACGTATTTACACTTAAGGGAAAGTAACTTTAGACAAACGTACAGGAAGCAATACATTTGCCCATAACTTTAAGATGCTTGAAAAAAAACTCTTTTCCCGTGGAAAGGACATTTGACAGCTGGTCTTCCTATGTGGCTCTAGTTTGAAGGGAAGGAGTATGTCTTTGCCATAGTAAATGGACAGGACAAAATTCAGCTTCTTACAAAGGATGAGATCAGGCTTGAACCAAACTCAGCCTCAACTGTCAGAATTTTCTATCCCTGAACCTCACCTAAGTGCTGCGAGTTCTGAGATAGGCTGCTGACTGACCCAGCGGTGTCCGCCTTGTCTTGAATGTATTCTCCTGATGCAGGGATGTTGTACTTGGACCAGAGCTCCTGAATATGTGTAAGGCTTTGTTTGTTATCCACTCATCCATCTTGGTCCATCACCTGCACACCTGCCTTCCTGCATGCCTAGAAACTATATGCGTCTACTCCTTCTCACATTCAGTACCAAATTACATACAGTAATATTGTATTTGTGTTGCTCAATGTACTGCTGACATAATGTGCCCTCCTGTGAATTTGTCTGAAAATTATTTGTAGGTTTTTGACCTCAGCTTGAGCCAAAGCTCTTCCCTATTATCTCAGACTCCTCAGAGCAGCCTGGTGGTGCGTGATCTGTCATTAGAGATGTGAAGCATGTGAACACCTAGATGAAATGAATGCTGCAAATATTTTCTGTTTTGTAAACCTTGTTACATGTTGGACTGTGGAACAGATGACATGAAGTGCATGGCACCAGTCTTATCCTGATGGCAAGGCGAACCAAGAAGCAGCAGAGAGTTTAGGGCAATTTAGCTGTGATGGGTTTGGGTTGATGTCCATGCTGCTGAGAGCAGGATATCAAATAGCTCTGTTTTTATCCAAACTGGAAAAATGAACGGAAGATTACTACTTTAGCTGTGTCTGAAAGGATGCGCTGCAAGTTAATGGAAACCAAGGATACAATCCTGCAAAGCATTTGGCATTCCTATAATCAGCACATGCTTGATTCAAAGATCTAATCTAGCCAATGGGATCTGTTCTGGGCTCTCATTGACAAGGATGGATTTCACAGTGTCAGTGATGTGAGTTTGTATTTCAGGAGCAGTGGTCAGGTTCCAGACCTGACAGAAGGCCGCTGTGAGTTGCCACTGAAAGCACAGCACAGCTCAAAGGCTAGGGGAAATTATAGAGAAGGATTATCTTGGCAACACAGTTTGGGACTATCAGAATTTAAGACTACTACAATGTGCACATGCTGATCAATGAAGATCCTTAACTCTGGTATCTCCCCCTTGAGGCCGGACTTTAAAATTACAGTACTCTGAGGATGAAAAGAAACTGTTCAGAACAGCACTGAAGACCCAAAGCTGCAGCTCCCAGTGGAAGGGCTTGTGACACCCGTGTGAGCTGGGCACGTTGTGTCTGCCTGGGTAGCCCGGGAAATGAGGGAGTCAGGTTGTGGAGAAGGAGGCTTTTCATTAGTGTCTGCTGATACCAGTGTGAGCACAGATGGGATCCAGAACTTGGAAAGGTGAAGGCTGAAAAACAGGCCTGGTTTTAGTGGAGGATGTATGCTGTGCCCTGTTGCTTAGTCCACCTCTGAAGGCCCATGGAGAAATGCTGTGGGTGGGGACAGGATGACTGTACCTGGGCTGCTCTACAGACTGGCCTTGCTTTTTTTCGCTTGTCTGGAGAACACTTCTGCTCCAACACACAGCCTTTGTAAAATCCCGATGTGTTTACAAAGTGACTTTTCACAGCTAGAGTACATACATAGGAAGGGAATGCTCTATGGGTCAGAAGTTTTAAAAAAAAGGTTACTGCGTTTCTGATGGTATTTTATGTATGTATTTCACCTTAGAAATGTTTCTTTTGGAAGGATGCAGGATGTATAACTATTCACTTGGTCTTTAAATAAGGTGTTTTTTCAGCTGTAATTGTGTCTTTTATGCTTAAACTTACCCTTGCAATTAAAAGGATATGACAAGCTTTTGCATTCCTAAACGCTGACCCATTTAAATGAGATTGGTTGTGCTTGATGTCCTTTCTCCATTTTTCTTTCTTTCCTGAGTTCCTAACTCCCAGGTAGCCAAAATTGTTTGTTTGCTACTAATAGCTTTTCCACCCACTTGCCACACCTAGTTAGTGGTTCCGCAATGCAGTACTTTAAAATTAGCCAGAACCTGATTCTGCTTTGGCTTACGCTGGCTCTGTGTGGCTGTAGCTCCAACAGGGAGAAAGGAATCGGTCTCAATCTATAAACGTTATTCCTCAAAAATATTTGGCAGTGACTTCTTTTAACCTTATTGCAGAACTTCCTCTGCAGGATTATGCAAAATGCATTTTATATCTGATAGGGCATTTAATGAATCCTTGGTTGTTCAGAGTTTCAATAAATGCCACTTACTGAAAACTTCCTAGACAGCCCCATTGGCAAGGGAATGGGACAGAGCAGAGCTGCATCCTTTAAAGGCCTGAGGCTGGAATTGCCATTACACCACATCTGGCTGAAGGGGGGCAGTTGCCCGCAGTAGAGCACTCAGGCAGCAAATGCCATCCTGGTCCCAAAGCGATTTCCATCTACTTTGCGCTGGTATAAATGACCGCAAGTAGTCCATGGAGCTGAGCTTGGCATACCTTTCTGGGTGCCAGAGAAAATCACAGCTGAGTGGAGATACATTGGCATCAAATGACACAGACAGGAAACAGAATTATAGCTCATTGGCATCGCTGTGGAGAAACGAGAAAACCACTGGTAACAAAAACTGCCATGAAAGAGGTGTTAGATATTGGCTTTGGAGATGGCTGTGGATCCCAGAGCTCTGGATTCTGGAGAGTGTTTTGTAGCAAAGGTACCCAGGAGCGCAGCTTTCCCCAGTGTCTCTGGTGTGCCTCGACTGGGTCTAGTCTCTCCCCGAAATCTTTCAGGCAGCTGCCACCTCACGTCGCTGAAGACTTGTAGGCCACTTTGCTTGTTCCCTTCCTTGGCTGTGGTGACTGTGATTAGCCATTAAAAGGGGCTCCATTGTAAGAGAAATGTGAGCTAGTGAATAGAAGGAAAATGTTGACTTTCAATTCCATAGCACTTACAGTCTGTTCAAGACCAAAACTGTAATTTATTACTAAAGACTGGTGTCTTTGTATTGTTGCAATTGTCTAATTATTTCTCTGGATTTATTTATACTGCTTGTACATGGGCCTCTCTTTTCCCTGTCCTTTAAAAAAGGGAAAGGCCAGGAGAATCTGGTAGCAAAGTGGGGCTGTCTCCATCTTCGGGGAGGTAGCACATGGGACAGCCTGTGCTGCCCACAAATGCCCTGGCAGCAACCCTGGTCCCTCCATATTAGCAGAAACATCTGCCTGGCCCAAGATGGGGATGTGCCTTATTTACTGTCAAAGCTGTCCTGTCTTCATTTTGACCCAAGATGTATTTTTCTCTCAATATTTTAATCTTCTCATAAACTCACCCTATAGCTTGAATTTAGCCAACAGAAAATGAAGGGGTAAAGGGCATCCAAGAAAGGGAGGAAAAAGGAGAAGCGGATAGAGGTGTAAGGAAAATGGAGTTGATAGCTGACACTCAAGGTAGGTGGAAATGAGGTGGAAAAAGCAAATTGTGCAAGTAGGTTTTCATCTGCCTGATGCAGAATTTATGGCATTTAAATTAATGTTTGGAAAAAGATCCCTGGTCTGGCTGGAGCACAGGGTAAACTCAGTGAGGCCATCCTTGTGTTCTCACAGTATTAGCACAGGGAACTGTAGTTCCCTGCTGCTGCTGCTGGATTTCTGTATAAAAGTGACTGTAAACAGGGCGTTTCTGTCCACCCTAACTAAAATGAAGGCATAATAAATAAGTCAATAAAATATGTCTTGAGGAGGAAGTAAAACAGCCGCTTTGTGTATGCACATGCCAACGCCCAACGCACTCTCGTAAAACAGAAGCAGCAGCTCTTCTCCCGGTCCCTTCCTGGTGCAAATGGGACTGTGGGCGTAATCTGTGCCAGGCGTTTCTGCTCGCACAGAGCATGAGAAGAATCGAAGCACAGAGCCCAATGCTCTTGACAGTGAAGAGGCAGCAGGAGCTTGGCATCTGCTTTGAGAAAGGAGGAAGCATGAGTAAATATTTGAGGGAACAACTGTTTTAGGCTTTTTTTGTTCAGAGGCCCAGTCTATTGGGTTTTGCTGAGGCCAGAAGGACGAAGCCCTGTGTTTGTCATTAGGACTAGGTACACACGGTTCTGTGGATTTTGTACTTTTACGGCTGCTCTGCGATAATGTAAGAGAAAAAATAATCCTTTATAGTCCCTGATTATCGGGTTACAGTTTATTAGAGATATAAATGCCAGCAATTTAAATGAGACTGTATTAGGTTGTCCTTGAAAAAACAGAATTTGTACCTAAAAGGACAGTGCAGGGACCTCTTTATGAACAATAATGTCATTTTAGTTGGAACAAGCATTGTATATTTAGAAATTTTGTCATTGAGTACTTTTTAAGCAAAGTGTATGTACAGTGGTTATCTTCCTTCTTTATGGACAAAAATATTTTATTGCTAGCTATTATGAACTCCACAATCTCTAGGCAGAGATTATAATGAACTAGATACAGAGCACTATCTATAATAACGTTTCAATTCTATTAGCTTAATACACCAATAGCATTCATTGTGGACTGAATGACAATCTAAAGTATATCACAAGAATAATCGGACAACATTTACCTGCATGAAGAATTATTCTACAGGGCTGTATATCACACTGATTTCTGAAAGTATTACTCTTCTTCATATTGCAGTTTGCTACTGCCGTTTCACTGTGCAAATGATTGTAAAGCTAGAAGGTTACAGGAGGACGCTTGTGGGAATCTGTGTTGAATGCCGGCTGCAGTGGCTTGTCTGTACTTGGTTGTCTTCCAGCTCTCTGGGGTTGGGCTCCACCTGTGCCAAAGAAGTGTGTCGTCTAGTGGTTCCCATCCTTTCTGGAGCCAACCCTCATGTTCGAACCCTGGCAGTGTCCCATGCTTCCTTGGATCGAGCTCCAACTGGATCAGGGCTTGGAGTCCTGGTTTGCTGCTTGCGCATGCATGCGTGCACCTGCTTTTTGATGTGAAGTGTTAGCAAGTACAGTTTGGCATGTTAGTGCAAAATCTGTCAGAGCAGGTTGCCCACCTGAAGTCAGTTTCTTAAATACATGGCAACCACATTTCGGCTGTGATTTCTGTGATTCTGGAAACCCTGTCACAGTTTAAAAGGGAGAGGTTGTGCTGTCTCCAGCTCATGCTTTCCCTTTAGACTGGTAATGGGACTGGTTTGCAAGCTGCATCCTCTGTACCCTGACTCCATTGATGAATGTATGGGGTGTACATTAGAATAGCCTGGGGCTTTTGTGCTCTTACCACTGTCCTCAGAGGTGTGTTCTGGTCAAAACCCGTGTTCCTCAGATCCCTGTGCTGGAAGGAAGGTTTATCCTGTGAGCAGCTGCAGCACGAGGTGTTGAAGGTGTTCTTCTGGAAAACCAGGTTGAACTCTGGTTTCTGGGTAGTGCTGACTGGGGAGCTGTGATGTGTAGCTGGGCTTCTAGCAGAATAATGCAAGTCTACGGTCCCATTTTTACTCTGGTGTCCAAAGGAGCGTAGCAGATATTGCTATGCAAATCATGAATATTTGGATTTCCTTCACACTTGCTTTATTAGCATTGTTTTGCTTTGCCAAATTCTAGCTTGAGTTGGAACCATGCTGCAGAAAGGCAAATTATGTTGTGTTTGCCTTAGCCCAACAGAGTACCCAAAGCACTGGAGCTCTCCAAACCCACATCAAAGGTGAACGTACCCTCTGCTGCTTCAGACGCGTCTGTCAAAAAGGATAAGCATTTGCTGCTGCATGGGAAGATACTTAGCCTGCCTGTTAATGTAGCAAATTACTTCTGCCCCTCCTGGCTTGGAAAAGGCACTTGAAAATTAAGCCTGTACAGTCTGGGCAAAATGCAGAGCCAACTCAGGTGGCGAGCAGCTCCACATATAGTACCAGAGCAAAAGGATGTAAGAGAGACAGTAAATGTTCTGAAGTGGTTTATTTGGTGGCAGTGTCTTCATATCTGCAAAAAAAGAGGTTCCCTGCAACAGAGCACTTGCTCTGCTGCTGCTTACTGTACCTGGGTTGGAACAAACCGTGGAGGCCTTCCAAGTACTGCACAAAGCAGGAACATGTCCCACTCAATTACTGTCAGGCTGAGAACTGGACTTTGCTCAGTTTGTACAGCTAGCCTCAGGCTCCTGTAAATTACTTTGATCTACATGGATCCCTGAGGATCTCTGATCTTGTGAGTTGGGCTCCGCAGCCTGTTCCACAAAATAGGAAATCATGTCTCACTGACAGGGGTCTTGCTGCAACTCTTCCTTCCCTCCACCGCTTCTGATAGCAGCAGCCTGCTGGACCGTAGGACCTGATGCTTCCCTGAAAAGTGGCTTTCCAGCAGGGTAACTGCAATTAATGATGCACTGTAAAGGCCATAGATGAAACCATATCATTTAATTAAATTAAACTATATAGTTTTACTTTATAAATACCTGTTTTCGTTCTAAAATAATCACCCCAGAAGTGGGTTATGGCATTTCCTACAAATGATGACCAGCTGGGGTTAATAGCCATTCATGGTACCAGAGATTATAATCTCTCAGCAGGCTTGGGGTTGGGTTTATTTGGTTAGGTTTTTTGGTGGTTGTTTTTTTTTTCCCTCTCCCTAGGAAATTTCCTGGTTTTAGATCTGTATTGCTTAAATGATACTACTGCCTTAAATGTTAGCTGGCATACAGGGATGCTTTTCTAGCTTACTCAGTTTTGTCTGCGAGCAGGGTGGGAAATTTTCAGTCAGTTTTGTTTCTCATGGAAAATACACTTTTCACAAAATAGATTTGCTTCTGTTTGAGGAACTCTGACTTTGGGGATTTTTGGTTTAAGGTTTGTTGGTTTTTTGTTTGTTTGTTTGTTTTTCAGTTAGTTTAAAGCTTAGACCCAAAAGCATGCATTTGTTTTCTGTGTGGGAAATAACTGGTATTGTGATGGGGCCCCACCTCCCAGTTTTTCAACAGAAAAATATTATGCTGTAAAAATGGGTGGGGAAAGGGGATATTAGGAAAATCCAATGCTACAGAGAAATAGTCATTTTTTTTCTGCAACTGAAACATGAATTTTCCTTTTTGTTTTGTTGGACCATTTTTCCTAGTGGACCAGAGATGTTTTCCTCTGGGGGAGTGTGCGCTTCCCTTGTGCCCAAGGGAGCTCTTGGCACCTCCTGGGACTTCAAGTCTGGTCTACAGTCCAAGGCTGGAGCTCACCCTGGGGTTGCCCTACCCAAACTAAGAAGCTTCTCCCACCAATGGCCTTCCTCCACTGGTGATGTGTTACGATGTGGTGTGGGAAACTCAGGTGAGTCAAGAAGGCAAATGAGGCTCTTTGGATCCTGGAGCAGCTCATAGCGTGAACTGTTTCGTAAGGAAACATTTTTGCTTTTCTGAACAGAGTAATTTTGATGCCAGTTATTCCACAGGTGTTTTCTGTAGGCCAGCTAGCAAAATAAAAGTGATTTCTGTATGCCAATGTAGCAAAATAAATGTTGAATACTGGCATCTTGCTCAGGATCAAAGCTGTGCTTTTCAGCTAAGAGAAGAGCCCAGGTTTAGATGATGGAGTATTTGTGGTTTAGCTTCCTAGTTCCACTGTTGAGGATTTACAGTACTGTAAATCTAGACTAATGTCATGTGAATCCATAGTAATGTAACTATATTTATTTTCCTCTGTGGAGCTGTCTAGTTTTACACCACTAAGAATAAGAAAAGTATTTGGCCCTTTAATATATATCTCCAGATAATAAAAGTCATATGAAGGTTTCACTAAATATTTGGCAAACCTACTAAAACAAGCCCAACAAACTGCGCAGGACGTAGATTAATTTCCTCCACCAGCATCTGGGTTAAGCATTATAATTAGCAGCAGATCTCCTAGTGATATGCCAAACAAAGATGTTTATGTCAAACAGCTATTTCTTAGAAGGAAAAGGGGAAAAAAAGCGGGGGTGGAGGAAGGCTTAAATTAATCGAATACCATGAAATCAGTCCACATTGCTAGCCTGGCTGATAAGCAGTTTCTGCCAGAGGTGTTTACAGATGACAGCCAGCAAAATTTTTAAGTTACATTATTCAGTTCATTTCATGACTGTAGAGGCATTGCAGGGGCATGGAGGACTTTAATCTTTCTTGGCTCTCCTAAAGCCTGCTCTTCCCACTCGAAACTTCTTTGATCTCCTGACATGTGAATCACACTTGTTCACTTCGGCTCACTTAGACTTGGGCTTTAAATCAGCTCTGCACGTCTAGTGCACCTCATGCAAGTGACAGGCACTGCTCACAGAAGTTGGCACGGGACCTTCCTAAAACAGCAGCCAGAGCAGGCATAGCCACAGCCCAGTGAAGCCTCTGCATCCTCTGAACTGCCACAGCGGGGCTGTGTCTGAAAAGGACAAAGTTCCCGTTGGTGTTTTGGAACATGGAGATCCCAATCACTGCCAGGAACCTGGGGAGGAGGGAAAGAATGAATTATTCAGACCTCTGAAGATGTTTGAATTGAGCTTTGCTACTAGAAACAGATACAGATCTATGTGTGGGCTTGGTAAAGGAAACCCCGATCTTCCTGAGATTAGGCAGTCTCTCTGTAACAAAAACAGAACTGCAAAGGGTTAATTTATTGTGGAGGAATTCTATGAATTTCTGGAAAGACCAAATGAAATCACCATCCAAAGTGATCAAGAGTAGTCCAAAGACAGGTTTGGCAACTCTTCTAGACTGTGTTACCACAAAATGACCTTGGGATTATAGCTGTGTCGCACTAACGTTTGAACCTTCGCTTTGTGTGCTAGAGGGCTGTACTCTGCCAGTGGCAAAGAATGCTCATTTATAACCTAGCAATATTAGGCATCATAAAAAGTTCAGTATACCAATGTGATGATAATATATCTGTTGTCTGCACTGCAAACTTTCAGCTAGCATTCCAGGATTATTTGTCAGGCAGTAATTAGAATGATGCATTTTAAATCTTCTGAAATGGTGCCAGGAAGAGAATTGCTTTCCATTTTGAACAGTGTTAGTGGTACAGCTGGAAATGCTGCCTAATGAAAATACTTTTAAACATCTTTTGGTCTGTGTTTGGTCCCAATCTGCCCAAGGATCACAGGCAATCTCTTATGTTTGCCTTACTGGTTGCAGAAGAATTACTTAACAAGCTGTCAACACTGATTATACCCATGGAAAAGTCCAGGTTTTAATGCAACCGAACCCTACTGAAAGAGCTCAAAAAGATACCAAAGTACCAAACACTCAGAATGTTCAGGGAGATTTGTAATTTTGCCTGATCGTCAGGGTGGAACACCTTCCCCTGCAGCCTGTGTGACTTCCTGAGACACCCAGTGGATTCAAGCCCCACTTCTGGATCCTAATTTAGAGAACAGGCATTCTGATCTGGGTGCTTGCCATCAAGATTTTAGTTCAGCATAGTAAAAAGTGGAGAAATGTCATTTTAGATTTATGATTTCTAAGTACCAAAGCACAGATGTGACCAGAAGATCAGCAGACTTGTCTGGATTCTAACTCCAGCATGATAGGGATGAAAATCTAGTCTTAAAGTTCATAATAAAGCTTAAAATGTAGATTTCAAAACATTGTTTTCTGGAATTTTCATAAGGAACTTTAGTCATTTGTGATCAAAACTGCCATGACTACAGTGAAAGAAATGTGACTAGTCCTTTGATGACAAGGTGGCCTGGTCCTGGTTTCTCCTGCCCTGCTTTGATATCCTCAGCAGGGCCTGGGTGTCAGTGCACGTCACCGCTGAGCCTCAGAGGGCAGTGCTACCTGCTGGGGGTGAGGTGGGGCAGCTCAGCTGTGTCTCCTCAGGAGCCCGATGAGCAGCAGGATGGCTGGCAGCTCAGGGTGGTGTTCAGCCCTGTGCCCAGAGAGGGACACCCCATCTCTATGCGTCTGCAAGATAAAGGTGGCTGCTCTTTGTTCCCTTTTCTACAGTGCAAGGTGAGCTGCAGTTTGGCAGTTGGCATGCAACCTAATTCCTTCTGCTTTCTTTTCCTCTCATTTTCTCTCCGTAGTACAAAAATAGTATCGGTAACACATTTATATCCTGCAGGAAAGGTAACATGTGGACAATGTTGCAAAACTCCAGGTGGGAGCTGTGGCTGTTGTACAGAAATGACATATGTAAAAGTTACCAAATATACACAGAAGCTTTGAAGGAGAAAGGTGTGATTTCAGAGAAAATTATCTCGTGATTCCTGAGACAAATGGGAAACCAGGTTTCTTGCCCCTCATGGGAGCTTTCATGGCACTGGATTACTTACAGTTAGCCCCGAAAGTCCTTATGTGAGGTGAAGGACACCTTGCCTACATCTGGCTCTGCTTTGTAGGCATGGATATTGCTCTGTATCTAGGTGCAAGTGAAGACTAAGATTAGGTCTGGTGGTGGCACAGGAGAAAGGAGACACTGTGGGAGGACAGACCTCTCTGAAGGCTTTCCATGCCATCTCCTGTCCCCCAGAACTGCTCCTTCTGATCTGAGAGCCACCATCTACCACCTGCATGGCTCAGTCCTGCTCCCCCCTGAGCCTTCTAGGCCCTGTGAACTCTTGCCTTCAGTATCTGGTGTACAAGGGGCAGGGGGTGTCCAAGGCTGAACTGACATTACACATCTCTCTAGCGCACCAGGCCCCTCGATAACTGCATGTGTTGTCTTTGCTGAGAGCTTCCTTGCAGGCAGGGGCAGCTGCAGGAGACAACAAGGAGCTTGGTTTCTCCGTGCTACCTTCCTGCAGAGCTCACTTGGCAGCCAAAAGCCTGCAAATCCTACCCAGAATGAGCCTCATCTCCTTGTCTATAGCTCTGAGCACATCCCTCAGCAGTACCTTGGTTTGGAGACGTGAATCCGGAGCTGTGTTTGGGTCAGGACAGGGCAGCTTATACCTCAGTTTATTTACAAATTATTGATGCAGAATTATGTGTGGGAGAGTGGGTTGCTCTGCAAATTATTGTGAACATTGCTCCATCATTTCTGAGGCACTCAACATGCTTGGACTGAGGGCCCTAAGAAATGTCATCTCCTTCCCTGTTTCTGACAAGCCATTCCTATGGTGGCTGGACACACCTGTGTATGCCCAGCGCTGTTATCTGCTCATTGACAGCAGCACTGTTTTGGAGCCGGGCTGATGAGAAAATGCAAATGCTTTCGTGAAAGAAATTTTTTTTGTGTGAAAACCTGAGGTTTTAATGAAAGTTATTTATATGGATAGAAAATCGTATTTTTAAAAACTCACAGATAAAACATTTCATCCTAAACCAGAAATATTCCCATTGTAGCCAGTGTCCTGTCTACTTCACGGGAACTGTAGCTGTGTTCCCATTCTCTTCTGTGCATAGGAGTTGGTAGTTGGTCTACACCTTTCCTAATGCACCACAGGCAGGAACTCTAGCAGTGGTAGGCTTCTCTTTTTCACAGGCAGTGCTTTATGGTGAAGCATGAAACCCAGGCAGCTAACCCGTGGAGGAGGGTGGGATATCCAAATGCCAGTGCCTATGTGGCACTGCTGCTCTGGTATGAATAAAAAAAAAATACATATGTCTCTTTTATTTCCACCGCCCACCTCAGCCCTGACCAACCTGAAAAAAAATCTATTTCAGTATAAATTAAAATTTTCTCCAGAGAAGAAGAAAGCAGTTGATAAGGGTGAAACATAATAATTATATAGAGCCATCTATATTGTCCATCTGTTGGCTCTTGTTCTGTCAGTGGCTCCCTGATAAGTGTCCAGCACTTTTCCGTCATTTGACAGAGAAACCCCCACTCTTATGAGCTGTGGCAGTGAATTTCAGGCTCACAGCAGTAACTGGTGAATCTTCACTTCAGCAGAGGCCCAGCCCTGAACTCGTCCCACTCAGCCAGATACTCTCTGAAAGTTGTGATCTTTTCAGCACAGATTTTGTCTTCTTTCAGCTCATTCTGCATATAGACAGTGGAGCATAAGCTAGCTCCTTAAATAAAAATCACAGCAAAGCACTCGACTTCAGAAGAATAGGACACCCAAAAGGAAAGAAAGAAAAAAAGAAAGAGAGAAAGAAAAAAAGGCCGCTTAGGTAGTGGGTTGAACAGATGCTGTGGGTTGTTATAGCAACTTGAGTTCTAAAAACAGGAGAGAATACCCACGTGCTGCCACATCTACTGAAGAGCCCACACTCCAGATTTCAAAATTCAGGCACTGAGGAAACACCTATTTCCTCTTATTAAAAAAAAAACAACAAACCACCAAACAACCAAAAACAGTGTGTAAGGCATCTGCAGAAAAATCCATATACCTTATCCTATGAAAGAAGCACCCTTTAAGATGTTTTGAAAAGGCATGTGGTATCATTTGTTTATGATATTTAAGGCAGCGTGTGTGCATGCCTGTACGCCTGTGTGTGATGTGGGTTTCAACTCACAAAGAGAACTTGAAAGCCTTCCAGCAAAACCGTAAGCGCTCTGACAGTTTGTGGAAGGAATAACTGGCAGCAGCAGACATCAAGGTGACAGTGAGCAGTTGTAACATCAAACCTGAAACACTTACCAGTTTTGTGTACTTGTAGGAGAAATAATGACTCTTCAGACTGACTGGCTCTGTCAGTGCAGGGAAAATACACTCATTAGTAGTAAATCTAGAAGATAAAGCTTGAGGCAGGTATAATGGAAAGTTCTCATTGGAAAATATCATCTGTGAAAATGTGTAAATCAGAGTGCGTGTTCTGGCAAATGCGTGCTTACTATGGCCTAGGGAAGCGAATAGGTGTCTTTCTCTTGAGTCAACTGAGCACTGGATCAGGCCTCGTACTTGCACATGAAATGCACATGAGGAAAAACCTTTTTACTGTAAGGGTTATGGAGCACTGGACCAGGCTGTCCAGAGAGGTTGTGGAGTCTCCTTCTCTGCAGACATTCAAAACCCGTCTGTACGTGTTCCTGTGTGACCCAGTCCAGGTGATCCTGCTCTGGCAGGGGTTGGACTGGATGATCTTTCAAGGTCCCTTCCAACTCCTAATATTCTGTGTGATTCTGTGATTCTATGAAATATTGCTTGGTTTGGGATCTTTTTCTGTTCCAATTTTATGAGAGTAACTTGAGTGGGAGTGTAACAGCCTGAAATGCTCCCCTGGAAAAGGCAGGGTACTTGAAATGCCACATTTGATTATTATTCCATAATTTTATTTTGTGGGTTTTTTGTGTCAGACTATTTATGCTAAAAGTCATCTGTGAATTCATGCCTTGGGTAACCCATCCTCCAGCTGTCTTCACGTAGTGAAAGTGGAGTGGCTTGTAGCACCGCGCTGAGATCAAAGTTAGTGCTTAAATAAAGGCCGGCTGCTGGGAATGGGGCAAAGCGAGTGCAGGGCTGCCCTTGACACTTGGAAGGTAAGATCTGGACAGGCAGGACTTTTTCTGACAGAAAGGCAATAGAAAGACTGGACATAACCATCGGTCTCTGCATTGCGAAGACAGCAGCCCCACTCCAGGCTGGGCCAGCTGGCTGGTGACTGAGGATGGCGGTCTTGGGGCGCTTGTGTGGGTGCTTTTTGTGCAGATGGTGTGGGGCAGAGCCTGGGAGGCCTGAGGAGCAATCCTCAGCATCTGCCCCCACCCCTTCTTCCCTCTCTAGCAGGCACAAGACAGCACAGGATAGTTTTTAGGGTAGATTTATCAAAGCAAAATATACGGTCTCTCAGGTATGACGGTGAGGAAGCTCATACGTGTGTGTCAGAGAGAAACTCCCCATTAACACCCATGAGAGTCTCCGTAGGCAGAAGGTTTTGCTCACATAGAGCTCCTTTGAGAGAAAGGGCTGTACTGAGTTCAAAGGGGTAGAGTGGTTCCTCTCTTACCGGAGAGAGGATTCCTCTCTCCGGCCTCACCCAGCTCACACTGCAAAAGCAGCATTCGTTGCAGAGATTTCTATGTGCCAGCAAGGAGAAACCATTGCAGAGTGCCATTGTATTTATGTCAAGAATGACAAAGTCAGGAGATCAATGGTTTTGTCTAGGATGTTTTTTTCCCCTCTAGTTCCTAATGCCAATGTTTCACTGTATTCTATTTTACTGTGTTTTTTGATGGGTGCTGGGGTATAGCCCTTTCCCTGAAAGAGCTACAGTCCCACTGCACATCCTGCCCCAAGCACTCCTTGGCCCGGTGGGCCAGTATGACTGGGTAATGGAGCTGGCACAAACCTGCAAAGGGCTGAGGCCTTGTTTGGCTGCAAGAGAAGGAGTCAGAGGCTCCTATACCAGGCCCAAAAGTCACTCCTCAATGTCTTTGAACTTTTCTCCATACCTTAATCTTTCCTAGAGGAATAATTTTCAGTAGAAGCCAGTTGAGACCAGCTGGTTTTTTGTACTCATCTTCCAAAAACAGTGCATCTGGTCAGAATTGTTCTTCTCTCTCCCTTTAATTCAAATCCAGCTGAAAGACATTGCCCAAAAATACCTCCAGTAGTAATAGTATTTAACAATACATCTTCAGACAGAAAAGAATATGGAAGCTATTAAACCTAGAGGCAAATATTTTCTGAGTTATGACTGTGAGAAAATTGAGTTATAGGTAGAAAGTGAATGGTTTTGCAATCTTCATAGCAGGTGTTAAAACCAATCTGCTAAAATAATTATTTATTTCTCTTAAAGTATAACCTTGGATTTTTAAAGCTATCCTAGAAGGAGTGTAGAGGAATATGTTTTCATCCGTGAATAAATTAAGCAGGAGTTTCTGGAGATGGGGTGTGAAGGAGAGTTAATAGTGGAGGGAGGAGGTCTGGCTTGGAAAATTATAATTTAAAAAAAACTCAATAACAGGAAAATAAAGTCAGGTGCTAGATTTTTTTGATCTGATGGTGAATGCCCAAGCATTACTGGAGAGCAGTCCATGGTACGAACTCAAGTACAGATCTAACACTGGTGTGTTGTGGAACAGCTGTCAGATTTAATTCTGAGAGATTTGAGACAAAATAGGCTTTAAGAGAGATTTCTCCCAGCAAACTGGCACTAGTGCTGTGTCAGACATGGTGCAGTTACTGTGTGAGCTCACTCACAGCTTCTGCATAGTCCGTAAGTGATAACTACCATGTAGAGCTTGCTCTTGTTGTCTATAATGGATTTGTCAGAGAAGATTTTCTTAATGGTCATGTCTGTCACACTGGATAAGGAACACAGGATTGTTTTCCCTCTCTGCAGAATTCAACATCAAGGATTCAAATGGGAATAAAAGAAGCAGAGTTTCGTGCTCGTACAAAACCAGCACAGCACCAGGAAGGTGTCAGCAGCCACGGGCGTACGTGGAGGAGCAAGGACAGATGCTAGGCAAGTGAGTGATCTGCCTGTGCCCACCCCCAGGTGAGCTCATCGAGTCTCAGCAGATCACCCCTTTTGGGGTCCCAGGGTCCCAGGGCCTGAGACAAGAAGGTCCCACTCTGCACCCAGGAGGGAAGCTGCAGAGTGGGCCCCCCTTGGGCTTGGGCTTCTGCTGTAGTGGAAGCTGCTCTCTGTGGCATGAGAGCCCCCACAGCCAACTGTAAATGCTCTGGTAGTGGGGAGTCAAACAATTTCTGTCTCAAGAAATGTTTCTGAGATAGACAAAAGGGAGACCAATGACAGTTTAATTCAAGGAAAAATGAATCAGACCAAAGGCAAATCCCGGCTCTGCCTGATGAAACCTTGAGGTTTTTTTATGAACCATCCATAGTTTCCCTCCCATGATTTCCTTTAGACAATCTCATTGGGGCTGAGGAATATGTCGGAAGAAGGGTTTATCTGCTTAGCAACCGAAGAGGTGCAGACTCTCATTTCATCTCCAGTGGAGGCAAGAATATTTAATTGTTGAGTTTCAACTAGAAAATGGGATGCAGTCTTCATTCTCGTGTTGGGTGGTAGAGTGGGGAAGGAATAAAAGACCAGATTTTGTCCTTGAGCTTAGTAAAAACCCTTCTGAGCCTTCTTTGAAAAGAATTCCTGGCACAGTCAGCTTTAAACCTAAGTTTGACTTTTTTTTCCTCTCCTTGTACCAAACATGATTAGAACATAGTATGGATTAATTGCTCTGCCAAATGTCATTCCTATAAATCAAATCTGTTTTCTGACATATGAGTGAGTGTCTGAATACTCCAAAGCCATTAAAAATATCTGCATAATTTTAAAACCTGCTAAATGTTGTTGTTTTCTCTCTCTCTCTTTTCATTCTTGGTACAGTATGGTATTTTACTCTGATGATGAGAAGTTGAATGGCAAGTTTCAGTCAAATGGGTTTTTTTTGTTGTTTTTTTTTTTTTTCAATCCAATCCTAAAATCTTGACAATGGCACTTACAGTGGAAATGCCACCAACTGTAAATTTACACACGGACAAAACTTGGCATCCCTACTCAGCTCTTCTTCAGGCATAACTTGTGGGATCTCTGCCCACATTCTCTCCGCAGGATTTGGTGTTATCCCGCTTCTGAAGTATTCATGTGTTAGCGCTCCAGGTGTATAATAGCATGCGGGACAAAGTCTCCAGCGCTTGTCCTACCAGTCTGTACTGTGTTTCCTGTGTAATTTGGCAGAAGTGCCCGTGGTAATAATGATCATGCCACCACCTGGTCACCTGATCACGCCACCAGCTGATCAACTGGAGCTGGTGAAAAATTACCCAGCACGGCATCTTTTTTTCATTGGTAAAGGCTGATTCGACAAATCAGAAACAGTTTGTGGGACTTACCATTTCTGCCAGTTCTTGAAAGGAACCAGCCACGTGGGTAAACAAATCTGTTCCTCACAACCTGTATGACTGCCCTCCTCTTGAGACCCATGCATTTATTGGCAAGGCACTGCAAAATGAGGTTTGCAAGCAGCTCTTTTCCTACCTCAGTCCATGGCCCCTGGCAGTCTGTTCAGCCTGGCTTGGAGACACTGTCAGCCTGGAGTGACTGGCAGTCTGCGTGACAAACTGAAAAATTCATTTGGGATCTCTTAAAATTGAACTTATTTTAGCCTTTTATTCCATATTTGCCCTCCTGGTGTGGGGGGGAGTCATCTTCTAACAGTTCTTGTCTTGATTTAGAGGAGAGTTTTTTATAATCTTTAGCCAGAGAAAATTTGGTACACACACACTTGTTTCTCACTGCTCAGGTGCCTGGTCAGAAAGGCAAGTTGCTTTATCTAACCTCAGCCTGGCCCAGAGCCCACCAGCACCCACGGAGGGCTCTCCTTGCTCAACTGGGTTTGTGAGGAAGGCCCAAAGAGCCAGGGGAGCAAGTGCACTGAGGAATCTGACAGCTTTTCAGGTTTCCTTGTGGGACCTTCAGTTGTGTCCTTTTGCCACAAAGGCAAATGAAAAGGTCTCAAACCATTTCAGGAAGGGGCCAGTCTGATGCAGAAAATAATTGTTTCTTTTTACAGCAGAAACTGCCTGCCTGCCTCTGAGATGGGTTCCCCTGGCTCCCCCTGGTGCCTTCTCCTTCAAGGCAAATATTACTTCTGCTTGATGCCACCAGTACATCTGCAGGGAGTTGTGGCAGCTGTGACCCACAGGAAGAAGAGGCACTCATCCTCTGTGTGCAATGGAGGGTGACTCAACAGCATGTGAGCCTGACCCCACAAGCCTGTTGTACTGGGTGGACTGCTAACTATCCTGGGAGGCTCATAGTGGATTGTTTTTATTTTGGGAATCCAATTCTTTGGCTCAAACTCAGATAATTCAGTTCAGGAAGTCTTCCATGCCCACTGTTCTAGGATTTTGTTGCATCTTGTCTATTTGCCTCTCCTTAGTTAGTTTCTTTCACTGGTCTATCTCAAAGGAAAATGCTGCTTCAAAATGTAAAGTTGGAAGCTTTTGGTATTTCCAGTAACTTTCTCCTTTTTTGATGAAGTTGCTCAAATTGACTACATTCTCAAACACTTTTAGTAATCTTATTTTTTTTCTTTTCTTTTTTTTTTTTTAAAGCAGATGAGTTACAAGAATAATTTCCCATTATACTTTTCAAACTATTTCTCATTGGTGTAAATTTAAATAATATCCACCCATCATCAAGGGGGATGCCACACCGGGCTGTGATGAAAATGGTCACAGGATACAATGTGATGCAGTTCAGATCCTGTTTTGTGTAGCTCATCATGATGCTATGACAGGGAAGATGAGCTTCTGGCCTTTTTACCCTCTGTGACAAGTTATCTCTCTGAACTGAAGCAGCACACTGGCAAACTGGAATTTTTAAATTTCAATTTAATTTCCTCAATTTCAGAATTTGACTAAACCATCCGCTGACACCAAGAATCTAAACAAATGGGGTTGAGAAGTAGAGGTTTCTGAGGGATCAAATAATTGTGTGTCTACTAATGCTGTAAGAAAGTGTGAAAGAGTCAAAATGGCAAACGTACCAGCCAATACCTCCTTCTTGCCAGTGGTGGGTTCCACCTTTGAAGATACGCAAAAGTACAAAGTGAGGGTATTATTATTCTATTTGGTCTGGAGAACAAATCTTATAAGGAGCAGCTGAGGGAGCTGGGCTTGTTTAGTTTGGAGAAGAGGAGGCTGAGGAGAGCCCTTATCACTCTCTACAACTCCTTGAAAGGAGGTTGCAGAGAGGTGGGGGTTGGTCTCTTCTTCCATGTAACTAGTGACAGGACAAGAGGAAATGCCCTCAAGTTGCACCAGGGGAGGTTTAGATTGGGTATTAGGAAAAATTTCTTTACAGAAAGAGTGGTCAAACACTGGAACAGGCTGCCCAGGGAGGTGGTGGAGTCACCATCTCTGGAAGTGTTCAAGAAGAGCATGGATGTGGCACTTCAGGACATGGCTTAGTGGGCACGGTGGTGTTGAGTTGATGGTTGGACTTGATGATCTTAGAGGTCTCTTCCAACCTTAATGATCCTGTGATTCTGTATTTCCATATGGGTGATCTAAAACATTTGTATCTAAACCAGATTTCATGTTATGGGCAGAGGATGCAGTAACCCATACAAAATCTGGCTGTTGCTGGATGAATGTCACTGGGTTAGGTCTCCCCTTTCACCACTGAGCTGCTTTCAGGATGCTAAGGAGGATGTGCTGGGGGCTGTCACCCTGCTGTTCTGCTCCGAGAGCTAGGTAAGGGCCAGTAAAAATGTTGCTATATTCTTTTCTCAGGTACAAAATACATTCGCAGCCTGAATTTGAGCTCAAAGAGGTGAGTGATTTGCCTGGAAATGACAGTGCAAACCCCACTTAAAACCAGACCTGCTGAGTCAGTATTCCTTCCAGCATATCCCAAAGAGAAGAATCTAGAATCATAGCAGAAGGTAAGTTTCAACCTGAAGCAAAAGTAAACGTTTTGTGCACCCTACTCTGCATAACCAGCACTTGAAATATAATAATAAAAAATAAATCTTGGTGAGAACACCATTGTACTAAGCATCGTGACTGGTGCTAAGAGTGAATTCCGGACAAAAATTCAGGGAAAATGAATGTCAAAACAGAAATTCCCAGAATGTACTGATCAGCTGAGAGGGAGAATGCAAACTAACCATCAGTGGCTTCAAATTTCCAAAAGCTTGCATAAGAAAAATAAATATTTTTCAAACTAGTGAGGTTTTTGTCAAACTTAGTTTGAATAAAGCATTTCACCTCTTCTGCCTGAAGTGAACCCTCTTCGCACTGCAGGGTTTTGACACCAAGATACCTAGAATACTCTGCTACTTAGCATTTTAGCACCTGTGAACCTTTAAATTGGCTGCTAATGGGCTGGCTGGAGCCTGATGGGAGTTAGGTAGGGGAGAAGCAACCTGTTTAGAGTACAGCGCAGCACAGCCTTTTTTTCTTCCTGAGGTAAGACTTTTTGCCTTAGTCTGGAAATTCTTTCTGTTTTGGTTGGTTTGTTTGTGGAGATTTTTTTCTTATTTATTCATTGTATATTCTGAATCCCAGTAGTACTCCTTTGGGAAAGAAGTCATCTTGGGTTTTTCTGGATGATGTTGGGCAATGTGGAAGGCTGCACTGTGTTAGAGGAGAAACGGCATGCTAATAGCTTTACACATGTGTGATGTGAAAAGGAGTTCTTTTGCAGAAAAATAGGGGTAGTGATTTGGACACAGGCATGGTTCATTGCGTGTAACAAGAGGCTTGAGTCCTGTATGATGCAAGCTATGAGTCTGCAGAAGAGATCAAACCATGTGTGAACCAGAGAAGCTGTGCGTGAGGTGTCTCTTTTGCTCTCTGCTAGAGTCAGACCTGCTTCTTCTGTCTGGATGCTCCAGGCAAGTGAAGCAGAAAAAATCTTTTGTGTGCTGGGTAGAGCAGCTATAGATGTTATTCGATTTATTTTAAAGCTATGTAGCACTAACTTGCCTGGGACAGATGCTCTTCTGGGATGAGGAACCCTTTTGATGCTCACAAGGAAAAGATGGAGTCAGAGTTTCTTACATTATGCCTGTCCTTTTTGGCTTTCCTCTCCCCAACACATACAGACAAGGACAAGGAATTGTAGTGCTCTCTAATGGCTGAACTTGGCTAAGGGCCATATCTAATTTTAATTCCTCAACAAGCTACTGTATTATTTTT